>NC_068367.1:6786643-6789143 GCF_020536995.1 Dreissena polymorpha | reverse complement strand
CTTACCATCAACGATAAACCTATGGCACGCCCTACCTGAGTCTGTTAGATCTGCTCCTCCTCTTTCTACCTTCAAAGCACATCTAAACAAAGACAAACAAAAAATCCCCATGCATTACTACGAGGGCGAGCGGACGCTGACTGTTCTTTATGCACGTCTGCGAATGCATGCAGCAACTTAAATGAACATTTGTATGCGAAAAACATTTCGGAAAGTCCATATTGTCAATGTGGAGAGATTGAAGACACATACCACTTTTTCTACATTTGCCCAATTTATAATGATAAAAGAGCAGTCCTATTTGACAATATTTCCGGTTTTCAACCCATAACTTTACAACTCCTTCTCTTTGGTGTCAAAGACGGTTCATACGAAGAAAATTCTTTTTTTTTTCAAACATGTTCAGTCTTTCATCCGAGATAGTCATAGATTTTAACTTAACCCCAGAGCACGAACAGACCTCATCCTGCTAACGATGCCCCGTCCAGCAACTGATTCTTTTATTATCGTAACTTTCTCAAGTCGCGATAACTCTGTGACTTTTATCTCATTCTTTATTACAAATTAATAATGCTGATGTATACAAACGTAATATCTTTCGTTCGCTATCTATATCATCATCTTACGTTTTTGTATTATTTCGCCTATCCTTTTTTTCATTTCGATACTGTATACTTATAAATGCTTATATTATTTATATCGTGTTTATATGCTCCATTGTTAACACCTTATCAGCAGCACCACCAAAGGACAGAAGAGAGACTTAGCATAAGCTTCAAGCTGTATTCTCAATTCTTTCAATTTATTCTTTGCAATCCTTTTTGTTAAGCATATTTCGTCGAATGTTGCTAGTATGTTTGTATTGTATTATATTGCTTACATGCTGTATATGAATAGCCAAATAAATATTGTTTAAACCAATGTAATTACGAGCAACATCACCTGCATTGTCCATTCATTTGTATATTTGATAAATATAAAGGAACAATACAACTCAAAAAGCATCAGCAGTCAATAAGTATTTATGTAATTTAAGTCAAATGGCCATTTCGCTTTACCATAATATAAGACCATACGTGCAAATCGACATTTAACATACTGATTGAAACATTAAACATGAAATAATGGGTAAAACATTTAACATAAAATTATGAGTAAACATTAAACATTCAATAATGACTATACATTAATCATAAAATAATAATTTAACATTAAACGACAAATAATATTTAACATTAAACATACAATTTTGATTAAAGATATGGGTTCCGCCTTCTTAGCAAGCAGATGACACAGGTAAGGTTAACATTATTGCATCATTATTCAAATTAAAATCAACGATTACATTGTTATATGTTATATATTTATTTATGTATTTACAATTCTAGTTGTATCGGAGAACTTGACAACTATTATTGACTGTGTAGACGCATTATAAGGTACATATACAAACACTCGAGATACAAACGTAAATAGTAATATGAAAATCGCCATACTACAAACATAATAGTAGAATGCTTACCTCTTGATATAATATATGTTCGTTTTTCTGAAAGTTAATTAAAAACGTAATATCGTTATATGTTCATAAAAAAATCCGGTCAGAATGACAATAATAGAAACTCTGTAACTTTTATTTAATTCGCAAGTTGTACTGCTAAATGCATTATTTTCACAAGACATGCATATTATCATTGGGTTTACCCGACTGAATTCCAATTAACGACGGTTCGCTGAAGAAATGTTTCTCGCACGATTTGTGCTATATATAGTTAATGAATGTAACACGTTTAAGTCTAACCTTGTAAACCGGGTTACATACTGTTATAGCTTAGACGTTAGTGCTTGTTTGGAACTTTATAAGCTTGGTTTGAGGTTTGACGTGAACGTTTTCAATTAGAATTAGGTACAGTTAAAAAAAACAAGAATACAATTTAAAAATGAAAAAAAATAACCCTCAACAGGGCTCGAACCACTGACCCATGGAATCCTGGAGTAAAAAGTCTCCCGCTTCGACCACTCGACCATCCGTGCTCATGCTATGAGCGGATGTATTTTTTACCTATATAAGCATTGCTCGTAGTTTTCCAAAATATAACGACAACAACAGCAGAACTTTCCGAATTATTCAATCGTTTCGCGTTGCAACGCTTTATAATTTTCAGGTTTTCAAATCGTCAAAAGATGCATAATATGGATATTTTAGAGCATGGTAAATGTTCAGTATTACTTTTTTCTCACAAATATCATAACCAAAACGAAACTTTTCCAATCTGAAACAATTTCTTTTAATTTGTCAATTTACCAAAACGTGAAAAGGCCCCTTTAATACTAGCTTAGTTTGCGTGATTCTTATCAAATTTCAATTGATCTCACTAATTATGTCAATAACATTTATTTATAAAAGAGGCTTATGCAAACTAACACAGTTTAAAATTCATAAGGTTTCCTATAGGAAATACTTTTCCAAACGCATTTCCGAATAATTGTTATTCTACTT
>NC_068367.1:6761643-6781643 GCF_020536995.1 Dreissena polymorpha | reverse complement strand
GTGTTACCTTTTGTCATTAAATTAAAGTATACATCCTTACTCCTTTCTTGTTCGTATGGGTTTTATTTAAATAATTTTACAAATGATTTAATATACGAACCTATTACTTTTTACAAAACATTAATAGCAATACATTGTTGTTTTATCTTATATATTGAAAGGCACGGCGTTTTGGGGTTTGATAATAGCAATATTTTTACACACCTTAATTATGTCAGGAAGCAGCGTTCGGAATAAATATATACATGTGTAACTCACTACTAAACTAAGTCCTTGCAAAATGTACAATAAAAATCAAAACAATGTGCTTACCATTCTTCTTTGAAAAAAATGGAACTGCATTCCAGGTCATGTGAACAGACACATCACAATTTATTCACTGTACATAGCAAACATCAAATAGTACCCAAGGTCATATTTGATATCCGAATTGTCAATCAAAAAAGCTTAACATAATATACATACCTACCATATGGATAACTACTTTGTTCAGACGTTCAAAATGCAAGAAGGTGGTTAAATTGATTGTTGGATCCCGTGTTTATATTAATTCAAGTAGAAATAAATGCTCTTAGCCAATAACTGACATGACATGCTTTTTGTATTTGTTAGTGAAGCTAAGTAGTAACTCAAGTTGGCACGCCATATTCTTGGAACTATATCGAAATGTACTTCTTAAACAAAAAACCGCCGTGCAAAAATGTGTGTTTACACATAAACATTAACGTTCGGTTCTACATAAATTAAATTTCTGCAAAAAGGTGGCTGGGGGTGTCTGATAAACATCTTACTAGTTACTTCATGTTAACACGGTCAAAATCATGTCAAATGATGTCTTATTATTATAAACTGCAGCTTTAACTACCGGAAAGTAGGTTTCAGAGCCAAAAAGCGCCGATTCCAAACAATTTGTTCGTCACATATTTTGATCTACAAATGCAATTATTCTGACGGTATATGAATACTTTGGAAATGGTGTTTAGGACGAGAATATTACCTACCTGTACCAACGTTTGAACTCATCAAATATGAGACCTGATGAGTAAATCGATGCTTTCTTTGATGAAATAAAACAAACTTATACCACCACAATTACGGTGGCTTACACATGCTATGTACAACTTGATCAGGAATTTACGTTTGTTAGAATCAAACAGAACGATTTGTACAAGTACTGCAACTGTATTCTATGTATAAATACCCGCACTTCAAAACAAATGTACTGTATGCCAGTGTAACATTATATATAATTGATGTTTGATAATCATGACTTATAATTACTTATCAGGGAATGCAGGTTTTGAACGAATCCTTTGTAAAAAAAAAACATGCAAAGTTGCATAAACATATATTATGTTTTATGCATTTTACCCCAAGGTGGTATTTTGTATGTATGAATATAAATAATTGTGTGATACTTATTTTGAATCATATTCATCAAGAATGGAACATTTTCAGAAAAAAAGAAAGTAAAACTGTTTTGTAAAATGAATATTTAAGTATTTGTTACTATTCGAGTGTTTTGGTTGTGTTCTTTAAAACGATGTATATTATTAACATTTCGTGTAAGCCTACGCATAAAATCCTTAAGCATATCACAAATATATAATGAAACAAAACCTTAGTCACAATCACTCATACCGCTACATAGAATTTAGTGTTAGGAAGCATAAACAACAACACATTTCATAGCCATTACTATTTCTGAACACAGTTTTTTCTAAACGTGAGATTTCTTAAACTTGCGCAAGCTGTATACTATATTATTCCCCTGTTATCATTACGCAATAATTTTCCAATTTATATGCAGTGATTTGGGTTTGAGATAATCCTTTTGCTTGGTATTTGAATTAACACGAAACACAGCATAGAACATCTGTAAGAGATATTTATGTTGTTGTTTTTTTGCTAACATCGAACAATGCGACGTGATGCATGTGTAATGAGGTATTATGCCGTTTTATGTGCACGTTCTTAAAACAATTACATACAAATTGTATTAATCAGAATCGAAAATTCATTAGTTAATTCAAGTTCCGACATAATTAGAATGTTTGGTATGAAATGGAAATTAATATTAGCAACCACGTCGAATCATGTTGGCTCCCTTATGTATTCTGTACATACACTTTTCAAACTGAGAAATAAAATCTTCTGATGAGATGTTGCGTTGTTGTGCATAGACATTTAATTACAAATATGTTAGAATACCACCTTTATCTGAGCACTTAAATCATTGATTCTACAATTTTGATTTAGTCTGTAGCAGTTAAGTGATATTAAGTTCAATTTTAAATAAGTGATCGTGTTCATGAGTTTTTGTATTTACAATTGCATTTAAATGTATTTAAATTTAAATATATCAAAGAGCTTTTGCATTAGCTTTTCAATATGTATAAACCGTTTGCGTGTACATCGTATTTTCGATTTATAAGGAGAACCCTTTTATCCTATTACATATAAATTTTAAGGGCTGTATCTATTCTATTCTGTAATGTATCGAGAAACAGTATACACAACTTAACATGTACGGACTATGATTGTATATATATACTTATAATATCGTTAAGTTGATTTTTAAGAAACTGTAGCATATCGTCTGGGGGAACGATTATTAGTCTCTTGAATGCATCATATATATTTATCGTGACAGCAGTGGGTATTTGCTTGCTTGCACATATATATTTATCGTGACAGCAGTGGGTATTTGCTTGCTTGCAAAATATGTATCTTTCTCGATTTGTTTTGTAAAGTGTCGCTCAAATACCTTTACTGTTTGTTTTTTTTACTTTGTTTTGTTAATATGTGGTATTCATTATAGCTGTTTTCGATCTTTGTACACAAAGTATCCAAGTTATCTAAAGGACAATCGTTGTAAATAATTTAACATAAATCATGTGTTTTAGACTGCAAAAAACATACAAGACATTAGATTTGTCAAAACAAGTGTATTCTTATGACGATATTCACACTAATTTATACAACAGACACGATGTATTGCAATAAGTAGTACATTATATTCGTAATCTATTGTTTCAGTAAAGTGTGAAGTAAGTAATAAATTGAACACACTGCGGGTCAGTCCCATAAAATCAAAGACAATCTGAAGTGCTCCATTATTGTATGAATGCTTGCTATGTTCATAGAAGTTATACATAACTATACTTATAATTATTTCATCAAAGTCAGTTTTGCTCAAACGAAAATTGGTTTTATTTCGGCCACAAATAATCCGACTTGATAATGCATTCGACTACGAAAAAGTGCAAAATGTGAGCATCAGATATGGAATCATCTCAAATTGTTTGCTTACGTAATGCGTTTCAAATGAACACAATACATTAGCTATAACCATGCACAAGTACTTCATAAGTAGAGGAAAATTCAATTACCCAGTGTATTTCTAGAATCTGGTTCAAGTATAAAGTTATCTGGTTAAACTAATCTCAGTTCAGAGCAAATCATCATATTTGAAGAAGTACGTAATAAGATTCATTAAGGATATTAAAAGATGAAAAGCATGTATGATGGCGTGATTTTTTGTTTAATGTAAACGTATTACAAATTAACAGTACACAATACTGGATAAGAATGAAATATTTGAACAGGTTTCTCAACGTTAATCATACATGCTAGTTGCGTTTGCTATGAGTGCAGTTATTATAAGTCAATGGTTAGGTTTTCGCGTCTCTTTTGTTTTACCTTTATATAAGTCATCGAAATAGTATGTAATGGTTAGTTAGAAATACGAAATGTACTACTCAATTTATTGCGTTTAAATATATATTTTGCTGTCAACTAAAATAAATTGTACCAATCGTCTGTACTGTCAATGCATTTTGTTTTGATGTTTTGTGCGGTATAATGTATGTTGTTTACGTGAAATCTTCGTATTCATTCATGTTTAATCTTAGAAACTTGCGGAACCACGAGTATACTTTATAGCTAAGCACACTGTCACAATAACGACCATTTATCATATAGTTTTTTGATGACGTCATGCTGTGCTTTTGCATCTTCCAGAAGCAGTGCCATAAATAGTAGGAATCCCTCTGGTTTTCGACATCGGTCTTCTATTAATCTCTATCTTTTTTGTAAGTAAAGATAGCTATACAGAAATCAGACAATTAACCGAGTAAATGCGAAATGGTTACCGCCTACATTTAAAATAAGTCAAAATTATTCGACATGCATGATTGATATAATTGTCATCGGCTTCCAAATACGTGTTTAAACACTAGCTCAGCCAGTTTGAGTTTCAATGTTAACGCAATATGTACTCCTTCCAGGACTAATACTCGAGGCCCTTCCATGAATTAAAAAAGTATTTTACTACAAAAATAATAGATGGCAATGTACTTAATAATTTCCATTATCCGGACATACCGGAACAAATCAAGGATCGTAAATTTTCTGTCGCCACAACAATATCAAATAATAGATGACAATTGACTTCACAAATTCCATCATCCGGGAATTTCGAAATTATCAAGCATAAAACATTTTCTGTCGCCACTAAATAGATCATTAAGCACGCTGTCGCATTCAATATACATTAATAAAAAAACTTGTATTACACTTGACTCTGTCATCTACATGATATGTTTGTCGTTTGAGAGTACGGCAAAACTATTTCAGATACGTCAAGTTACGATTTAGGAGTATGATTGTTAAATACTTGCTTTTTCATCGGCTATTGAGATGAAAAAATCATATACATTCCGATTGATTGAATAAGTTTAAACATATTATATTCAAACGAGAATGCATATACATATATACGAAACATACAACAATTGTTTACAAACAAGTTTGATTTGGATAAGAACGGAAGACTTCGTCTTATAGAGTTCTTCTCCATAAAGGTTATTTTAGTTGCATGTTTTAAGCGAACATTATTGGTTAACTAATAAGTCGAATAAAAATGGGATGAATGCGATAAGAGGAGAAAATAGTAGAGTAGATAAAGAGAAGACTTAGTTAGAGAAAGTGAGTAATAGAGACGTTCTGAGGCAAAACTATGTTTCAAATCGTTTGCTATTGATAATATATGTGTGTACTGCATAAGCAATTTTGGTATAAGTTTGATAGTCCAGAATGCTATTTCTATATAAGATCGTTTGGACAGAGGGGACGGAATACATTGTTATGTTGTTCAGGAGTTTTGCACGGATATTAATATAGAGCTGACACTCAAGGAAATAGTGAGAAGGTGACTCCCTTAGTCCGCATCGGCATAGACGTGATGCGACTACATTACGCATGACGAGATGTTCATTAAGCGCACTACAATTGGTTCTTATGCGTGTGTGTAAAATTTGAGGACGCCTTTCTCCATAAGAAAACAATGGGTTTTGAATTGGTCGGTCACTATTGATTTGTTTTTTTAAAAGAATGAATCGAGTCCGCATTTCTTAATTCTTCTGGAAGACGATTCCAATCGGTTAATGTAGATGGTAGAAATGAATTTGAGTAAGATGCAGTTCGGGCATAAATGGATTGTTAATGTGATGCATTTCTAAGCGAGTATTAGCTAGATGATCCGACTGTTTTAGGTAGGAGTGACTGTAAGTAGTAAGGTGCTTCTCTAAAATTCATTTTGTACATTAATATTAACTTGTGTTTACGTCGTCTTTGACTTAGGCTTTCCCAACCTATCTCATTATAAAGATCTTCTAGAGAGACTAATCGAGTACAACCTGATGTAATACGAGCTGCCTCTGTTTGAATTTTCTCTAATTCTTCTTTTTCATATTGGGTACAGTTGTCAAAAATGACATTTAAATACTCGATTATTGGTCGTATGAATGCCAAATAGATAGTTTCGAGAGATTTTCTATCAGGCATTGATTGTATACGTCGCATTATATTAATCCGCTTCCAAGCTTTCTCTTTAATAAAAGTAATGTGATCATGCCAAGTACAGTCATTTGCCAAATATACTCCTAAGTGTTTGTAAATATTTACCAGAGGTATATCAACGCCACCCATTGAGAGTGGAGGGTGGTGCGGTTTATTTGATTTACAAAATATAAGCATTGATTCTGAAATAAAGGCTTAATGAGCACTTGATTTTGTGTTTGTGTCATCGTATCTATATATGTAGTTATTAACAAAACTTTACCCACGTATAAACACAAGTTTGTGCATACAATATTATATAATTTAAATTTATGAAGATGTAAAAACAATGACACGTGTTAATTCACGCATTGATAAACGTGTCTCTTAAACATTCCATAAATGATACATTAAACCATTACAAAACAACACAATACCTGCATGATTGGCAAAAGATGTGTATTTGTCAAAATGATACAATGACACATAATTGCAGTGGATGTGAAATGCATCGTGGAAAGTAGGTTTGTGAAAATCAAGACTCTCCTTAGGAAGGATTATGCTGATAGGAACCCACGGATGTTTATCATTGAAATGTTGTCGGCGTACTGTAAGACGTTATATATGATTGCAATCAATATTTAGTTGAACGGGGCATCTCGAATATTTGGTAGAAGCGATATAGTACTTTCATGTATAACCATTTTATGTTTGTAGTCCTATTTTGCATGTTTGCAAATTAAGTTATTTATATCATGATTTAATGTTAATTTTCACTATAATTGTGTTTTGCATTAGGATTCGATGCAGATTTATATTATGTACACCTACTCAATATATTCGCATCATTTGCAAATAATTTAATCAAACGCGTTAAAAACAATACATTTAAAAAAATAAGTGTGTCTTAATCGACTATTATTCACCATTTCCATGTTACTGTCGGGTGAACAAATATTTGAATTTGCAAAAGTTACAATAATGAATATAATCATACGCACTGTCAACGATAACTACTAACATGGTTATAACTTGTTCTATGGCTATAATCGACGTCATATATCATTTACTATTTTCATTGCTAATTATTTTTGTAAAACAAATTATATATACAATAAAACTGTCTGCACGAATATATAGGTATTTTTCGTTTTCACGAATCAAAATAAATGTTGACTGCTCGATAATATACACAGTATAAATATAACATCAATACGACTATTACGTTTCAATTAAGTTTGATATGTATATGTTTAAACGATATATCGCAAATAAAAGCCATACAAAAAATATAAATAATAAATATAAAGACTAAATAGTTCTAGGTTCTATACATTAACATGAATCAAAATTAAGAAATATTTTAGTGTTAATGTTTTACAATATGTTTTGGTACCAGAAGCGTTTCAACTTTGCCCACAGAGCATTAGAAATTTATTTGAATGATACACTTTAAACTTTTGTTTGTTTGTACAATTGTTCATATAACATATTTTCTGGACGTTCTATCCATATGTTAAAATAATATAAAACTGCAAGAGTAAATTTTTGGATTTGCGTAGCGAGCGATGCGCAGCTTAAAACATTAGAGTTAAATAACAAACGGAGCCTCTGTTAAATCGATTAGATCAAGTTGCGACACGTTCATACCCTTGCTTAGAGACCTACATTGTTTACTGTAAATGATATCGTTTCACATTGTGTATGTAAAAACGCTTAAACCTGTTAAAGAAAAATCTATAAACTAGAATATGATGTATATGATTTACAGCTAGAAAAATAACCCAGTTAAAGCATTCAGTCATATTGCATAACTATTACATTGTCATTAGCATCGTCAACCCATACTTTTTGTTCAAGATGATCCGTATTCGACGACATTATACTTAAGAAACAAGAAAGGATTAGGCGACTAGATTAGACACGCGTTTGAGGACATACAATTAAGCATGCGTTTATAAAACAATAATACACTTAATAAAACTTAAAGTCGTTTTCGTGAATCAAACTAAATATCAATTTATCTAAAATTATCCAAAGAACCCAGAGTATAGCTATGAAATCAATACTACTTCTAATTTAAAAATTAATGGGACTTATGCGTGAAATTACACAATAACGCTTAAAAATCATATATAAATGAATAATATTCGCACGAAATAATTCAAACAACATTTTATGTTCACGCATCAAATTAATAAAAAAAGGCTTAGTTCTCGTGTTGCCTACTAAGATTAATTGTCAGTTGCGTTTCAACTATATCCAACGATCATTTTAAAAGAAGAGGAACTATAATGTATCGTTTAGTTCGATTGCTACTATTAAAACACATATAACCGTGCTAACTATGAAAGTAAAGGTAAATAGCAAATTTATTTGAATGGCGTTATCAGCAATTTGTATGTAACAAAATTGAACGCTACGATATCGAGATATACAGCCTGATAGTTAGTGATCAAAACACGTTTGCGCGTTGATTTTGGTTTACACAGATATAAACAACCAATATTTGAGTCTAATTGTTTATGAAAAATTGTGCATACACATTTATAATGTGTTTTTGTTGTTTTTTTTTACTTTGTACCTTGCAAATACGCATGTGTCTATGAATAACTGAACACATAATTTAAAAAACAGGTATTCACCCACAACTTTTTTGTCAAATAAAAAATCATTATACTGATTACAAAATCCGCTTTGCACTTGTTTGTACATTTGTTACAGCAATACAGATGATTGATTAGTATAAATAGTAGATTTACTTTACAGGAATATAGAGCGCTGACTATACAGTGCAGATGTGCTTATGTAAGTCGTTTTTAATAAGAACAGTCAAACGATTTGTTAAAAGAAAGCATATAATGAGCACTTTCCTGTAATTTAAGTTTAAAACTTTTATTCAGTTTGATAAGGAAATTTTGTAACGTTTTTGTTTTACTTGAATATTTTGTCAACTATTCGAACATATGTAGCCAACTGTTCTACACAAAGTCAGTGTGATGCATAGTATGTTTACTCTAGTTGGAATGTAGTTTAATCGATCAAACAAATGAAAAACACCATATATTAGCGCTAATGCAAACCATTTTACTTGACATTATATTTATCCTATACATATACAAATATGTTGCGCAACACTCATATATCAAGTTCCAAAAGGGAACAAAATGCTGTGTGTGTGTGTGTATGAGTGTGTGTGTGTGCTTTTTATTTAAGAAATATTGTGCTGGGCTAAGAAATGGGAAATACTGGGTATTGCCATCGTACGTTCTCCTTCACAATACTTGATGTCCATAGTGTTAACTAATGTTAACTAATACTTTAATGAAACATGTTTGTTTGACGGATACGTGGTTATTAGTTTAAATGACTTTTTGCAAAAAGCTTTATACTGAAAATATTAAATATTGTGATAAATAATATGTCATACACTGATTGCATTTTACAAGACCAAGGATTATTAAGACAAAGTAAAATACAGAGTTGAACAATTCACAATTATCAAGTTATTTTAGCAATATTGCAAGCCGCAGAAAGTATGTGTATTAACATATTCGCTAAAGAATTATTATACCTAGCACAGATAGAAGACGAATCTATAAAATCTTTTAAACAAAATGAACTTAACAAGCTGGGAGAAGATACCATCACTTGATAATTTATTGGAACTTCCGTGGTGATAGTTGTATCGCCCTGTGTTGTTTTTTCCCGGTAGTTTTATGCTTAGTGTAAGTGTATTGTTTTTGTATTAATATTGTGTATTATTAATATTACTTCTGATTAAAATCGTTCTGAAACATGCTTACACGATACGTTCGAATACAATACAATATGTATAAGGAATACATCAACATATATAAAAACGTTCAGTAGTTATATATACCCATTTGTTTTCTCGCATCTATACATTCATATTAAACTACTTAGATGCTTTCTTATCAAAACCAGTGGTATAAAAATAAAACTTAATAACTCCACAATCGAATCTAAGCTTGTCTGTTGACCAAGTTTCTTCCCCGTCCAGACAACAATTGAAATATGATTGCCCAAGACAAAAATGAATGCTAATATATCATGGATCGTTGAGAAAAAGTTGCACAAACGGTGGTAATAATGCGCTAACTAACGCAGTGTTGCAACCTTGCAATTTAAATATATTTAGTCACGGCTTATTACACATTAATTTAAAGGGGCCTTTTCACAGATTTTGGCATGTTTTGAAGTTTGTCATTAAATTCTTTATATTGATAAATGTTTACATTGGCTATAAAATGCTCCAGTAAAAAATCAAGAATACAATTTAAAAAGAAAACAAAGGTAACCGTCAGCAGGACTCGAACCACTGAACCCTGGACTCCTGGAGTAAAAAGTCTGCGACTTAGACCACTCGGCCATCTTTCCGAATACACCGCCTGATGTATTTTAAACTTTATATAAGCAATCCTTGTAGTTTCACAAAATGTAACGGCAACAACAGAACTCTCCAAATTTTAATTCGTTTCGCGTTGCAACGCTTTATAATTTTCGGGTTTTTAAATGGTCAAAAGATGCATATAATGGCTATTTTAGAGCATGGTAAATGTTCAGTATTACTATTTCCTCACGAATATCATAACTAAAACGAAAATTTGCGATTCTAAAACAACTTTTTTCATTTTTGTCAATTTTCCCAAACGTGAAAAGGCCCCTTTAAGACATAAGAACGTAGTCAAAAACATTTTGCCATTCAATTTTAAAATAGTTAGTTAGATTTACACATTAATGCGTATATAAAGTAAATATATATATACATAGTAAAAACGCATCTCTTACATTGAGAAACATAATACAGACTTCACAACTTTCATTTAGACATATACAAGTGCAAACATCTGACAAAATGCTTTTTTGAGAGTGTTTCCAACGACTGGTATTGTTTTCATCAGAAACATATTTCCTTTGAAAAGGAGGTTATAACCGAGAAGACTAACGGTTCTAACAACTATTCATTATATTTTCAATTGATTCCGACTGTAGTTGAGGCCAAGCCTTTGTAACTATTTCCAGGTTGTTCTGTTCGATATAGTTATATTGTGTGTCTTGTGGTATATGCAAAATATCTTCCTTATAACTTAGAGAAAGAGCCTTACGGGGACAAACGGTAGGATGAATACAACCGATCCCTTAAAAAATAGTCCTAACTTTCTATTTATTAAGCAAAGACATTATGTTATCCGCTTAAACAAGTGTCAATCAACTGTTTAATCGATAATGTCATTATCAAGTATAATACTGTTTTACTCGTGTCGTTAATGCCCACTTAGACCCCTAGCATTAATGGCTCTCTTGTTTGTTGCCGCGATGATCCGACGGCATGGCATAACAGGCCACGCGCAATTCACCTTTGAAGTAAAACGCAGGTGTCCGTTGTCAAACCCATCAACTATTTTCTTTTGTACAGTTCCTTATCGAGTGAACAAACTATTATACCAAAAGCTTTTGAAGACGTCGTTTTAATTGGCTATTCAAAGTAATGTGAACTTTTCAACGTGACTTCTTATGCAATGTCTAAACATTTGTCAGATAATAAAAGCGGCAGACTGAGGACGACTTCAGTGAGAGCGTTCAACACCAAGCGGCAGTCTGAGGACGACTTCAGTGAGAGCGTTCAACACCAAGCGGCAGTCTGAGGACGACTTCAGTGAGAGCGTTCAACACCATGTCTGTGCGGCAGACTGAGGACGACTTCAGTGAGAGCGTTCAACACCATGTCTGTGCGGCAGACTGAGGACGACTTCAGTGAGAGCGTTCAACACCATGTCTGTGCGGCAGACTGAGGACGACTTCAGTGAGAGCGTTCAACACCATGTCTGTGCGGCAGACTGAGGACGACTTCAGTGAGAGCGTTCAACACCATGTCTGTGCGGCAGACTGAGGACGACTTCAGTGAGAGCGTTCAACACCATGTCTGTGTGGTAATAGTAAGGCGAAAGTCGCTAAACGCGCATATTCTTTTTGTCAGGAATCAATCGATAACAATAATTTTAAGTTAACCATCTTAACTACAAAACAAAAGTGTCACTTTTGTCCAACTATGTTTAGAACCATCTCATGGACATCAAAATTATTACATGGTATTAATACATGCTTAAAAGATTAATCGCTTTGTATTATTATTTTTGCTGATAAGTCTTCAGTCGTAAAACAACATGGTTCATGAGTTTTTTTAAATGTGTCGTGACCTCTTTAATATGGTAATGACACGGCATGAGTGATTTCAAAACGATTAAGCAATGAGCCGCTTACGTAAACACATGTACAACATCATAACCAGTTTTATAATGTATCCGTGGCATAAGGGCATATATATTCCGTTAGCGAAACTGCAATGTTTTTCCGCCTTATTTTTAATGTAATTTGCAATGATCACATTGCCCTATTTGAAAACATGCATGCAACTGTTCGATATACATGTATATCTTAAATGCAGGTTGAGCATGTTAGCTCAGTTGGCAAGGAGTTGGCATACAAATCGCAGAATCGTGGTCTTGATCCCCGGTCAGGCCGCACAGATGATTTGCCATAATAGTCTGTGTACGGCTATTATGCCCCTACATTTTAATCAAGTAGGGCAGTTGTCAGTAACAGGCATCCGTATGTTCAAATTAGTACCGATAAACAAGCTAGCCCATGACATGTTGACTACAGGATCGAGGATCGCCGATATATGTGTGTACTTAATATGGTTATTATCCCCACATCTCTAGATCACATAGGGCAACAGTCAGTTACTGGCATACGTATGTGCGCTTAGTACTCGTTAACCAATGTGAGCAATTAGAGTTCGTACTTTGTGCTAGGGCTATTATTAAAATACTGTTGAAGAAACTTGAGAAATCCAATAATGCAAACTTATAAACACTAAAACTCAAATAACAGATGAACATGACACGAATCAAATACAAACACAGTCATAATAAGTGATGTTTTACTGGTTTGTTTATATATCTAGCACGTTATACATAATTCAAATAGCTTGTCAAAAATACGTCAATTGATCAGTATTTATTATGTAATGTACTAGTACACTTTTCATGTATAGTAATTTAACACTTTCATTCACATGTTCTTTTATATACAAACTGTGTGTTTATTTTTCACTGATAACTTTATATTATTGTATTTGTTATTTATTAGATGATATATTTACCGATGTGATTGCATGCATATATAAAAAAAATAACTACCTGTTTTCATGCAGTACATTTACTTAATCCGATATAAAGAAAAGTGAAATCCAGTTCATTTTCACTTGAGTACGTTGGTATGTTATTTGTCGGAACTATTACCACCTTCGCACATTCATATTTAACAGGAAGCAACGGGAATGCGTCCGACGTCAATTTACTATTTGACAAGTCAACATAGTTACGATCGCTTGTCGTTTATTGTGTGTGTATATTTTAAACTTAGAAAATTGCCGCTCTATGCACTGTTTTGTATAGATTGTCAAATCGTCACACATTAATCATAGTGTAATTATGACGGTACATTATTGCTTACAACACTGACAACGTCCTAGAAATCCTTTAAGCGGGGTAATAAATTCACGTGTCTATTCTGAAATTAACCGCAAGCAATAAAGATTCTGATAGTTGTTCAGCTCAACCATCCTTTGCCTGCAATTGGTAAACCCTCTGTAAACAATACACACATAAAAACTTCCTGACGTGTTCTAAGCTAATTAATGCAGACAGATATGTTTACGAGTGTCAGAGGAACAACATTTTACATACCAGCTATCAGCACTTTACCATCAATCATGCTACATAAATATTGTTATGTAGTTTAAACACCAGATACAAGTACTATATATTTTGCTATTAACCCATTTATGCCTTGTGGACTCTTCCATCCTCCTGAATAAGATCAATTTATTTCCAAAATTAGGGATGTCTAGTATACTTATTTTTATATTTAGAATATTTTTTTAGAGAAATTCCTTTAAGCAAACAGCGCAGACCCTGATGAGACGCCGCATCATGCGGCGTCTCATCTGGGTCTACGCAGTTTGCCAAGGCCTTTTTTCTAGACGCTAGGCATAAATGGGTTAAGTAAGTGCAAATTGCGGTTGTTTCTGATATTGATTCTAAGAAGGTATATGGGTGAGACGCAATAATAAGATAACTTGGGTTTGTCGATCTTTTGATGATATCCACACACAAAATATTTTTGGTGATTTTCAGAAATATGTATATGTGTTGTGCTTTATATTAACATACTCGTTCACACTTGTTTTGCAATTTAAACATGTTTAACTTTTCTCCTTGTTTTTGACTTAATTTGTTTCGCAATTAATTGTAGATATTGTGGTTTTGTTTTCCTTATGTTTACACGGATATTATATTAAATTGTGCATTGGAAACCCACTGTAGAAAATTATTGTATTTATGTATGTGCAAATATACATTAGACTGTTTTGGTATAAGCGATATGTTTTTTTAAGAATTGAACTCAATTAAACTTACATCACAGTTCCGTTATCAACATTACATGTACAGATCAAAGATGATATTTCTTGTAGACGATTAATGTTGAGGTCTGGAATTATGACAAGTTTATACTTATATGAAACCACTATTAACATACTTTCAAAAAGAAATTTTAATTATAATAAGTGAAACAACCGTAATATGTCATTCACCTACACACATTGAAGTTCTTAAGGTATCAATATACAGTAATACATTAGTTTTATCTACAGGCATACTGGAATTTCACACACATTTAAAGTAGAATAAATACTTCAAATACTTCAAATCAAAGAATATTTCGCAAAATATTTCGTTTTTATTTTGTGTGGCACAATATATTCCCTTTCACTTTCACGTAAGGCAATCTGTTCATACGGCAAACGAACAATAACATGATGCATGAAAGTGTGTTGAATATATTGTCCCACACAAAAACAAAAAGAGAATTTTGCATATTGTTAAATCTGTGTCACAAAACCCCATTATAGCGTTATTATGATGGCTATTACCATAAGGAACATTGATTTTGTTTGTGTTAACTGTATTTTTCGAATACTAAAGGCAGCTAAATATTAGCCAAAGGCCATGCGATAACATGTATTGTTAATACAATTTACGCTAGTGATTTAGATTTATGTTCATCTTAAAATGTAAAAACTGAATACGGATTCTATATTCTAAGCATATGGAGAACCCACATACAAAGACTATCTTATATTTAGTTTGTTTACCATCAACGAGAGAGACAGCCATATTTGATTAAGGTGCCTTGGGACTTAAAATGACCGATACTTCTCTGTTATTCCTTCTTAAATTGAACTGCGGTTAATTGTAAGTTGAGCGTGCTTATCGACTGTTGTAAACACCCGATGCCTTGGTTATATCTATTTGAATGTGGAAATAGATTTTATTTAGCATGTTTATGTTTAACATCGTTTTGTATGTACTTTCCTTTACTTGAAACGCGAATGCTTTATTGCCTTTACTAAATAATAGTGAGTGTTATTTTCTATCCGGATTTTTTCTGATGTTTTGGTATTCGTATATTTTAGTTTTGGTCATTAATTGTATGTATGGCAAACTAGCGACAAAGAAACAGTTGACAAAATAGACATTACGTTCCAATTAGTAACGTATAGTTCAAATATGCATTGTATTCCGGACAAAGTCACTTACGTGCAGGCATAAGTAGTCAGCCTTCTATATTACCCTAACTGACGAGTGTTCATAAGGAAAGTTAATGTTATATTTCTTAATTTAAACGAATTATATGTATTGTGATGAAATCGAAATAAGTATTTGACTTATGCAGAATCTTTGTTACATTTTGCGCACAATTATACAATGAAAAGGAAAATATTCAGGTTAAGATAATTAAACTGAGATAAACATCGTCAAACAATTGAACACAATCTGCAACATTTGGTGGCGTTATTATACTAATACTCGCAAATGCGCGTTAACAATAACATAATACTTGTTCGGTTATATAAGAAGTTCGTTTTATCATGAAGTTTTAATAGTCAAGGCTCTTAGGCATGTTATCATTTATTATGAACTAATAGCGTTAGGCATCAACGTAGTAGACTTTCCTATAGGTATATTTGCGTCCGTTAACGTCCAAAGAAAGATGAAAGTCACTAATTAAGTCAGTGCGTTATCATTACATAGTAAGCATTAAGCGACATATGTAATATGAAGCCATACATGTTGTTCTTTATTTCTCTGTCTTGCACACACGTGGAAAGTTACACCTTCGATCCCAATTGATGCTTTCAGCTTTTTATGTACATTTAAATATTCATTATTTTCAGCAAATTCTCAACGATGGCTTTTATAGTCTGATTTAATATATTGAAGAAACATAATACAAATAAGAACTCTTAATCTCAAACGAAATCATTGTGTACTAATTCCGCTTGATGTGTGGTATGTCTTCTCACCGTATAATGAATTGATATTGGGTTCAAAGGGAAAAAGCCGCCAAAGAAACTGATATTCACTACGACGTTTTATAGTATGTTTAACCATTTGCCGTATAAAATATGCTTAAAGTGCTTTTCTCCCTGTTTAAAAAGAATAAAAAATAAAAGTTTAAGAGCAAGACGTAGCATTCAACTTGGGCGGTATGGTTTGAAGATTGTATCACCTTGGAGCCTCTGTAAAATCGTGTGAATGAGTTGAGCAGATATTGTCGTTGCGTAATGTGAAATTTAATGCTCGACTCGTGTGTGTAAAATCAATTACGTTACGTAAGCTCAATATATAAAAGTTCGTGAGATTTTCAACGTTTATCAACTAACATACCCCATAACACGCATTCAGTCAAACTGAATGGTTTATTGCATCGTTAAGAAGCATTGGCATGGATGAATCGGTTAAAGGACTGTTTCCGGGTTGTTCTGTATTCGCTAACATTATACTTCAGAATATCATATATTAAGAGTAAGTCAAATATAATATTTTCCAAAGATATTTCATACACATGCTGATAGTGGTATGATCAATCAATCGAAACAACCAACTCTAAACTAATGTTATGTAAAATGCGAATAAACAATTCAAGAATATGCTTTATGCTTTATGTTTAGTCAAATTAACCGTTTGTAACTGCGGATGTGTAAGTGTTCAACCACTTATCATAGCAAATATGTGATTTTATGGGAGCCACACTGGCTTAACCTTAGTAATTTACAGTTTGGTTGAGGGAATACAACAGTGACAATTATTAAAATGTTATTTTTCACTGTTAAACATCACAATTGGTAGATAAAACAAAATGAGCTTTCAACGATATTAGGACATGGACATTTGTAAAATGACGTTATTACCTTGATGATATGGTATGATTATATCAACGAAACGCTTACCTTAAACATGCTTGAAAAGCTTTTACTTAAGCATTTTAAGTTCTCCGATCACACATAATGTAATTACGAGCAACATCACCTGCATTGTCAATTCATTTGTATATTTGATAAATATAAAGAAACAATATAACTCGAAAAGCATAAGCAGTCAATAAGTAATAATGTAATTTAAGGCAAATGACCATTTCGCTGTACCATAATATAAGACCATACGTGCAAATCGACATTTAACATAAAATACTTATTAAAAAATTAACATTAAATAATAAGTAAATATTTAACATAAAATTATGAGTAAACATTAAACATTCAATAATGACTATACATTAAACATAAAATAATAATTTAACATTAAACGATAATTAATATTTAACATTAAACATACAATTTTGATTAAAGATATGGGTTCCGCCTTCTTAACAAGGAGATGACACAGGTAAGGTTAACATTATTGCATCATTATTCAAATTAAATCAACGATTGCATTATTATATGTTATATATTTATTTATGTATTTACATTTCTAGTTCGATCGGAGAACTTGACAACTACTATTGACTTTGTAGACGCATTTAAAGGTACATATACAAACACTGGAGATACGAACGTAAATAGTAATATGAAAATCGTCATACTACAAACATAATAGTAGAATGCTTTCCTCTTGATATAATATAGGTCGTTTTTCTGAAAGTTAATTTAAAACGTAATATAGTTACAGTAGAATTGCAATAACTTGAGCTGGCGATTTCTCGAAAACTGGCGATAACTCGAGCATTAAAGGAAATCCCTAGCATTTCCCTTTAATTGCTATATAAAAATACCCGCAATAACTCAAACATGCGATTTTCGATAACTCGAGGATGTGTGCCGGTCCCTGAGAGGCATTTCACACCTAAGTAACAAGCAATTATTCGAGGACACGTTCTCGTCTGGTCGGTGCTAAAAATATTCAAGTTGTGAAAACAGCGCAATCAAGCAGACAAAAGACGCTCAATTAGTGTGAAGTTAGTCGCAGTTTGAGAAGCCTTTTCTTTCTCTAGCACCGTCTTACATGTAAATAAAGCGTTTGCGGTCAGAGGAAAGCAAATTCAACCGAGCCAATGAAAACAAATAATACCATGGATTACTCGAAACCTGCGATTACTCGAGCATCAAGGTCAGTCCCATGCTTCCTCGAGTTATCGCAGTTTTACTGTATATGTTCATTAAAAAATCCGGTCAGAATGACAATAATAAAAACTCTGTAACTTTTATTTAATTAGCAAGTTGTACTGCTAAATTCATTATTTTCACAAGACATGCATACTATCATTGGGTTTACCCGACTGAATTCCAATTAACGACGGTTCGCTGAAGAAATGTTTCTCGCACGATTCGTGCTATATATAGTTAATGAATGTAACACGTTTAAGTCTAATCTTGTAAACCGGGTTACATACTGCTATAGCTTAGACGTTAGTGCTTGTTTAGAACTTATATAAGCTTGGTTTGAGGTTTGACGTGAACGTTTTCAATTAAACGGTTTACGATTATCAGGCTTATTATAAATTTATAAATACGTCTAAGAGTCTTTTTAAAAGGGCCTTTTCACAGATTTTGGCATGTATTGAAGCTCGTCATAAAATGCTTAACACTGATAAATTTTAACATTGGGCCTAAAAATCTACAGTTAAAAAAAACAAGAATAGAATTTAAAAAATGAAAAAGAAACCCTCAACGGGGCTCGAACCACTGACCCATGGAATCCTGGAGTAAAATGTCTCCCGCTTCGACCACTCGACCATCCGTGCTCATGCTAAGAGCGGATGTATTTTTTACCTATATAAGCATTGTTCGTAGTTTTCCGACAACAACAGCAAAAGTTTCCGAATAATTCAATCGTTTCGCGTTGCAACGCTTTATAATTTTCAGGTTTTCAAATCGTCAACAGATGCATATAATGGATATTTTAGAGCATGGTAAATGTTCAGTATTACTTTTTCCTCACAAATATCATAACCAAAACGAAACCTTTCCAATCTGAAACAATTTTTTTTTAATTTGTCAATTTACCAAAACGTGAAAAGGCCGCTTTTATACTAGCTTAGTTCGCGTGATTGTTATCAAATTTCAATTGATCTCACTAATTATATCAATAATATTTATTTAAAAAAGAGGCTTATGCTAACTAACACAGTTTAAAATTCATAAGGTTTCCTATAGAAAATACTTTTCCAAACGCATTGCCGAATAATTGTTATTCTACTTTAAAATATGTGATATGCTTAACTTGGCAAAAGAACAGAAATTAACCTACATTTAAAGCTGTAATAACACAATTAGAAATATAGATGATGTTTTACATGTTAAAAAATATATATAAACACGTTTTATGCTTAAAAAACAATATATAATGCAAATTGTTCAAGTACAGTTGCTTAATGTGTATATTAAGCCTCTTTGACAAAAGTGATTATTTTGATTTTCGTACCGTGTTTTTTTATCAATTTACATTGGTAATTTTCCGGTAAGACCTTCCAATGGCGTGATTATCTTGCAGTCAGTTTGCTGTTCGACCTTCCAATGGCAGGCATATCTTGCAGTTAGTTTGCTGTACGAGATCCTGTTTATGGGTACATGATATCAGCTCACGTACCATTTCTCTAAGATATACATAATAATTAAATTGTCATTTCGTGAAATATGCAAAAGGATATAAACGATTAAAAAATTACGTAATTCGAGAATAATATGAAGTTTCTTTACAATTGGGGAGAACATGTGAACAAATTAT
>NC_068367.1:6679143-6756643 GCF_020536995.1 Dreissena polymorpha | reverse complement strand
TAAAAGTCACATTGTGCTTTATAAATTGTATTCGAGCATTTTGCGACTTATTGAATGACTATGATACCCGCTATCAACATTTCATCGGGGATTTGCAGATCACCAAGCTGTCCTGAAATTCAACATAGATTTCAAACTCTTTACTGGTTGGTACTCTTTCTTAGTGTTAGTACTTTTTATCATTTAAAAGTTAAATGAACTGTGTCACAGTAACAGAGGCATTAAGGCGATTGTGGCCATTTTGGATCTAGATCAGCCTGCAGTCGCTTGAAAGCTGTTTGCTTAAAAGCGTTTTTCTGACAATAACAAATAATTTAATTGGATACTGATTTGACTGCGCTTTTCCTGTGACCTGGCTCAAATAATAGAATTGTTATTAATCAAATTATTTATTTTGAACATTAATCAATTGTTTTTCTTGTCCCTCGGGATCAATGACTCTAGCACTTTCCTGTTGAGAATTGAATACTGCTAAAGGCGATGCTAGGGGGCGTGAGAGATGTTGCAGTTCCAGTATCGCTCGATTGTTCATTGTCGGCTCGGGTACTACGTACATGTACCCCGGGTACTCTTAAGTATACTTACAAGTATCCCGGGTACGGTAAATATACTAAAATGTACCCGGGAAATTTAACCCTAAATCAGTCGTTGTCGACTATTTTTTGTAATAATTATATATACACATTTATGTCAATTTTCTGTAGAATGGCCTCTATATTATCGGAACACATACTCAAAAAGCATGTTGATGCAGTGTTTTTTTAAGAGAAGTGTGTTTAAGATAATCGGTTGTGCGTTTTACGACATCGGATTTTGGGCGCGAATACAACTCGGGTACAGTCTAATATGGACCGAGTACGATTACGTTTATTTACCGTACCTGGGGTACATGTAAGTATACTTAGAGTACCCAGGGTACATGTAAGTATACTTAAGAGTACCCGGGGTACATGTAAGTAGTACCAGAGCCGACAATGACCAATCAAGCTCCATTATCCCTCATGAACCGACTCAAAAAACCGAGTCGGCAATATTTGACTTAATTTTTGGTTTGGTTGCTCTCGAGGGATCGAAAATTTCAGAATCTTCCTAAAAGCCCTACGGGTTTGATCCCCAGAAGCGACATTGAAAACTAGCATACCTTGTTATCTAAAAGGCTGCTTAACCTGATATACAATGATAATGTGAATTTTCTCTCACATGATGTACATCAGTCATATTATATAAAAACTTAAAGCAGTAGTAAATAACTGGACAATAATTAATGAACGCATCTTTCATTTGTCTTTGACACTTTGATTTTGACATGGTCTAGATTTAAATATGTGACTGGACTTTACCAGCACTCTTGTAACAGAGCTTAAGTTTAAATGTACCATTGAAGATCACCTAAATCCAGATTTGCTATTAAAGACGTGTGAGAAGTTTTAAGGGTGTGACAAATAAGCAAAAATTGGTCATTACCCAGATACCACAACTGATATATGACTGTATTAAAACAAGAAAAATCAGTGCCTGATTTAGATTTCCTTAGATAGTTCAATAAAAACTAATTTCATAAGCCTCGTAACAGTTTAACGGTAATGTTACCAATAAGTCACACCAGGACCTTGAATTTGAAATCTAGGACATGCATGGTCATTTCTTCAAGAAATCAGGACGCAAAATTGTATTTTAAGTCCTTAATTGACCTGGCTATAGTTCTCAGATTATTATAAGCTCAATCAGTATATTTATATCATTATTTATGCTTTGTGTATTGTAAACAGATACACAATCATGCAGTTACATGATAGCAATAAATAATATCAAAGCTACCCATACTATAAAGGTCATTGACAAAGCCTATGGTCAAAATGTGAACACATTGAGTGTAATCGCCCTCTTGTGCCAGCAAAAACAACACGTTCACAGGTAGTCATTATTGACAGTTCTACTTTCACTTTCATTTTGTGATATCAAACTATTAACAATTATGTGGCTGAGAAAAAATATCGCCATTGCTTTTTATGCCCCCGGTAGGGTGTCCTATATCAGTTGAACTGTCAGTCAGTCAGTCAGTCAGTCAGTGTGTCAGTCTGTCCGTCCGTCCGAAAACTTTAATGGCCATAACTTTTTTAATATTGAACATAGCAACTTGATTTTTGGCATACATGTGCATCTCATGGAGCTGCACATTTTCGGTTGTGAAAGGTGAAGGTGAATGTCATCCTTCAAGGTCAAATGTCAAATATAAAGCGTCTGTCTGTCTGTCCGAAAACTTTCAAATTGACCATAACTTTTTCAATATTGGCGTGCATGCGTATCTAATAGAGCTGCACATATTGATTGGTGAAAGGTCAAGGTCATCCTTCAAGGTCAAGGTCAAAGGTCAAATTTTGCAATATTGAAAATAGCAACTCCATATTCGGCATGCATGTGTATGTCATGGAGCTGCACATTTTGAGTGGTGAAAGGTCAAGGTCATCCTTCAAGGTCAAATGTAAAATATATGGCTTCAAAGCTGCGCAGCAGGGGCCATTGTGTTTCCCAAACACAGCTCTTGTTTAATATATTGTCTGCACATTTCTTCAAAAATTTTACATCAATACACGATTTTCTTCGTTGATTCAATCATTCCTGACAGACTTGTGTACATATTTCGCTTACATTTAGACGCGCGTAGGTAGGACCGCATTACCGCTTCCTAAATGTGTATTCATACTATTGTCTTCGAGGAACTTATCTGATGTTTGACGGAAAGGGCCGAAAATGTGCGAGTGTGGGTCAAGTTCCCCACAGGTACTACTTTCCCATTCCCCCAAATTTTTTCCGTACTTAAAATTTTTCGTACCCAATTTGTTTTCGTACCCATTTTTTTTTCGTACCCAATTTTTTTTTCATCCCCAATTTTTTGTTCGTATCCAATTTTTTTTCGGTCCCAATTGTTTTGTTCCCAAATATTTTTTCGTACCCAAATTTGTTTTCATACCCAAATTTGTTTCGCAAAATTTTTGTACCAATTTTATTTCGTACTAACATACACAATTGTGGTGATTGTGGTGATGTAGATAAACTTAACTTGATGCTTCTATATCCATCCTCTCAAAAGCATCCTCACACCAGTACTGTCAGTACTTTGATTATTGTATTTCGGCCACTTATTGAAGTGGCGCGAAATAAGAATTTATACGAATACAACAATGTGCGTCATGTGCAAATTTAGAGTTCACAGCTTAACAAATGTAAACAATCGATATTTCATCATCTTTTATCGAGTGATTGCATACTGCGTTTCGAATTTACAAACTACATTAGTTATATACATTCGCTAGTATTTAATTTGAAGGTGACACTTAAAAGCCATAATGGACCAAAGCTGAAACGTAAAATTATCTAGATATAATCATCACAGTTAAGAGCAAATCATCGCATTTGAAGTAGAATGTAATTAGATTTATTAAAGTCATTAAAAGATAATCAAAAAACATAAATGATGGGGTGATAATCCGTTGCACTTAAACGTATGAGAAGTCATGGTGCTAGGTACAATACATTAATGAAATATGTGAACAGGTTCTTGAAAAATAATCATACAGTTTCTTCCGCTATATGTTCAGTAATTGAATCAGTTATGTATGGTTTATTAGGTAAATGATAGGATCTTCTTTACTTATGTTTCCATTATTATATATTTATGTATTGTGATAAGCACCAGCATTTAATGGTCAAGTATGCATGTGATATGTACTACTCCGGTCGATGAATTGCGTTACCATATATTAATTAGTTGCATATAATTCAAGGTTACAATCGTGTGTGCTTACATTGCGTTATGTTATCGTTGTGGTAATTTAAGCGGAAAAATGTACGTTGATTTTCTTAAAATATGTTTGTTTCTCTATTTAATATATTTCATGTAAGAAAAAACGAATACACTTAGTAGCTTTATACATTTTTATAATAAACAAACAATTACAAACGAAGCCTCAATTAACATTACATACTAGATTTTGCAGTACACCAACTTACATGGCATGGCATGGAGATTTATGAAGAGTAATGTCCCTCAAATGCGGTTGTATTTTCCCTTTGTTTTGAAAACAAACATTGTTGTCGACATATTGTACCTTTGTTTCTTACAGAAGAAGTTACATAAAGAGTAGATCACTATAACGTACTTGTTAACAGCTGTATTCTATTCATTCCTTCATCTTTTTATCAGTAAACATTGCTATATAAGACTAGGAAAAATAACCGCACACATTAACACTGATTAACGTCTTCCGTAAACACCAATCAAAATTGTTCTGCATTAATGATTGCTTAAATTGTCTCCAGCTTCCAAATAAGGTAATAGGCGGTAATTCAGCAAGTGTGAGAATTATAGTCAGCGTATAAATATTAAATTAAAACCGGCTTTACCAAGGACTCAGAGGTAAGGTTTTATATGATCTAGAAATAACAGGTTATTGCCACAAACAAGAATATATGGCAGACTGCTTTATAAATGATATGAGTCGCGTTCTGTGAAAACTGGGCATAACGCATGTGCGTAAAGTGTCGTCCCAGAGTATCCTGTACAGTCCGCACAGGCTAAGCTGGGACGGCACTTTCCGCTTAAACTAGATTTTCTGTTAAAAGGGACTACCTTTTAACGAAAAATATCATTAAAGCGGAAAGTATAACGTTCCATTTTATTTATATTTTCTCTCTGATAGGCGTTTCTTGTTTGATTTAATTATTTTTAATTTGTTTAGCAGTCACATAAACAACCAAGCTATGTAATATGAAATTTTTACACCCATTATTGCTGCTTCTTCCTGTATTTGCGCGATGATTATCTGAGATATTAACTCTATGATTCTACATTCTCAAATCTTTTATATAAAGAAGGAATGTAGTTGACAATTGTTAATAGTTTTATTTGATCGTTCGTCAAAAAGTTGTAATTCTGTTACTCTTGTATCTTCAATGCAATTGAGTAATTAAATAGTAATTAAATTGAATGCGTTTTAATTCCCTTTTATTATTGTTTAATTTGAGTTACAATGCTATGACGTTAAATTTTATTTACACTTGAATGTATTATGAATATTGCTGGGCCAAGTGTGAGGTTGAGCGCTCTATAACCAGGTTTAAACCCCCAATGCTTTGCATTGACCGTTCCAAGGCGGTGACCCCAGCTTTATTCATATTTTGTGTTTATGTTGGTTTGTATTGTGCTGTATTGTGCTGTTTTGTACTGTTTGGGCAATCGGTCACTTGCCTTAAATAAAGGACCAACTAATTGTTTTTAATGAAAATTCAATACTGCTCCAGCAGCTGGAGTTTCACTTCTTTATATTGGATCTTGAACCCAAAGTCCTAGAGCGTTACGAGGCTACCAAGAAGGCGGACAATGATGAGGTTTCTCTGAAGAAGATAGGGCTACTTATTGACACTCAGTATGGTTTTTTGGCAGCCTCACCAGATTCTGGTTTTATACAAAATGGTAACCTAGTAGGTTTGGTAGAAGTCAAGACCAAGATTGGTGACAAGTGGAGCAAGAAGTCAATTGCTGACAGTGCTAAAGACTCTGGTTACCCTTTAAAATGTATTTCCAGCAATGACGGAACCACACATTTCATGCTGAAAGAGTCAAATCCCTGGTATCACCAAATACAACTGCAGCTATTTGTGTGCAGGTCATTTGCTTAGTTTTGTGACCTTGTTATTTTCCATGTTGAATGTGGCGATTTTATTTGCTTGAGGACAGTGATCATGATTGGGTCAGAAAACATGTAGGAAAACTGGAGCAATTTTTTGATACACATATGGCTCCAGAAATAATTGAAAACCATAAAGCAGTAGTTTAAGTTGTAAGTTTATTTGGTATTTTTCATTGTAAAGATGCTAGAGGCACTTTGATCATGAAACTTCATAGGTACATTAATCATGACTGGCAGATGACCCCTATTGATTTTCAGGTCACTAGGTCAAAGGTCACAGTGACCCGAAACAGTAAAATGGTTTCTGGATGATAAGTACATTGATCATGACTGACAGATGACCTTTTGATTTTCAGGTCACAGGTCAGGGTCACATTGACCTGAAGCAGTAAAAGGGTATGAACGTATTCACACAATTGCTGCCACTACAACTGACACCCCATTTAGGGGGGGGGGCATACGTGTTTTACAAACAGCCCTTGTTGAAAATTAGTATAAAGGTAAAAAGCATGCTCGTATTGTCCAGTTTGTGATGGATAGCCCCTGCTCAATCTCCTACAACAAACCATTCGGCTTCTTAGTTCAGTGGGAAGGCATATTTGTTAAAAATTCTACATGGAAGAAAATGGTTCAAAATGACTGCACAAGTGGCCTGGTGACATTATTTTCAGTGATCATTAAAGCCTTGTACATGATTTCCATGCAGGGGATTAATTTAAGTAAATAATAGAGTAAATACCATTATGAACAAAAGTAATGTATAATAATATTAGTTTTCTTGTTTAAAAAAATGTTTATTGCGACTGAAAATAAATCTTTGTAAATGTTACTTGTATTTTTATTTTACCTTCAAATCACAAGCTTGAATCAACAATTTCTACAAGTCTATATCACACAGTGTCTATGTTATCACTTATAACAAACTGGTCAGGCTTATCTGGAATACCTAATAAAAGTACAGACATGGCCTTAAACATAAATCATAGTTGTACTTCTTTGAGGTTTTTCTCTAACAACATGTCCTCATCCTCAATTTGCTCGTCTACTGTCTCTGTACTTTGTGTGTTTCTGACCAGAGGATCAAGGTTGGCTAAAAATCCACACACAAAACTTATTTCATTCATAATTGACAAATACAATACTGGAATTTTCTTTTGCTTAAGAAATGTAAAATAGCTCAAACGAGCATTGAAATTTTCTACAACAATTCTTGATCTAGCAATAAGCCTTCCAGATTCACGATCAGTAGTGTCAAATTGTTTCATCTGTTTTGTAAGAAATTGAGGACTATATAATTTGATGTCGTTACCTTGAATGCAATCTTTTAACAGAAAGCCTTCATCAACCATGAGTCCGTCATGTGGCTTCAACCTAGTAGACAAATCACTTTGAGCAAATATTTCTTTATCCGAACTATTGCCTCCATAGGCATCTGACCAGTGAATAAGTGCACCATTTGGGGCTGTGCTGTACATAACCTTAACAGTGTGACAGTTCTTATAATTACGAAAGAGTTGCTTTCCTGGCAACGGTGCTCTTGGAACTTGAGTACTAAACTCAACACAGTCAGATATTGAAACTAAATCTGGAAAGTGTTGCTTTGTAGCAGTTGGCATGTGTTTGTGTACATTTTCATGAGACGGTCAAATCTTTATTATTTTGAACTTCTTGTACATTCTCTTTATCCAAAATTTAAAAATCTCTGAGATACGCCCAGTTGAAATGTGAAACTTAGAAGACAAAACAGAATCTACAGGGTTTCTTTTCAGTTTGTACAGAACAAGCAATAACTGATTTTCAGTAGATATATGAGAAAACAGTTTTGAAGGATTATCACTATGAGTTTGAATAGTGCATAAGCTGTCTGAACATTTTTTGAAATTATGTATTTGTGAAGAATTTCAAAAAGTTTATAATTTTCAATTCCCGTGATTTTTTTCAATTCTTTATCACTTGATTCCAATAATTCAATTTTCTCTAAACATGCCTGAACACTTTTATCTTCAGTTTCAATAACTGTCTGTGTGAAAGTTGATTTTTTAACCACAAAATTTTGAGACGGTATTGGTGTCTGTACATATTTCGACAGTGTGAGATCTGTGTTGGAAAATGTTGTCCGTCTACCTTTTGGAGTCATTTGTGTTTGTCCTGAAGTTGGAGGAGTTTTCTGAAGAGCCATATTTCGCATTCCCTTAGGTTTCTTCAGTGTAACCTGAGACTCCATTTCTCTGAAAAGCTTTCTTTTTGGCCGTACAGGCGACGCAGTACTTGCAACTTCCTCTGGAGCTAAGGAAACAATCGAAAGATAATACACTTAATAAAGAAAATTATGGGTATAAAAGTATAAAATTCATTTGGCTGTATAATGTTTCCATTTGCCATATTGGGTGAAAAAATATGCAGTTACAAGCCCTTACAGGGAGAGGGGTTTACTGACCACTAACTTGAACAAGCCAATAGGCTGCCTGAACATCTCCCCGAATGACTAAATTCGTACTGTGACATATGTACTAGCCCGCTGTTTTGAATTTCTTTATTGGACAGAGAATTTATGCGCAAAATGTCACTGGGTGAAAAGGTCAATGCCTGACCGTGGGATACACACCGAGCAGATGCGAGCTAACCTGCTGACACCTTGAATTACTTAAATCTTTTAAGACAGACATTTTAAAAAGAATTCTTAATTTATTGTGAAATATATCTTATGAACAGTAAATTGAAGTACAAACCTGTGACGGAACAATCAGGTAGATTCATCTGATTATCATTTCTCATTTGCGAGGATGATTGACCTAAAATATTATTGATGCTTTGTTTTAACTATCTACATAATAAGTTTGTAATAAAATCTCAAAGCGCGATTATTTTTGAAGCAAAAATTGCAACCAAGAAATATATTTACAGCACAACACAACTCCCTGGCATCAATCAGATTGCAATATTTCAAATATATAGTAGCACATTAGCTTTGATGAATCATCTGTTAACACATTTAATACCTCCATAAATCGGCTGTTCTACAAAGGCATAGGTATATAAAGTGTGAAATTATATAATAGTCTACGGACTTGTACATTTACCATTTAAACTGTGCTTGTCACTGATAAATAATTGTAAACACCTGAGTTGTTTACAGCTTATTAGTGATCATTTCCAAAAATAAATTGGTCAATCAGTTTATGATCTCACAAGGTTTTAAATAATTTATAAGGAAATAAATGTATTGTCATTGTAATAAATACACAGTCACTCAGAGCATTCTTTATTGTCATATTTTACTGACAATTCACTTTTATCACGGGAAATAAGTTCTTTTGAATTATTTAGTTAAAAATACAGACCGGTATTGCTACTTTGTGTTGAATAAATTTGGTCACTCTCCTCAGAACCCGAGTATGAGGTTGGGCTGGCTTGTGAAGACTCTAAAATAATTCAACAAGTTTATAAATAAAAGATTTAAATGCATAATAAACCATTATGGGTAGACGCTGAATAAATCTAAACGCATATGATAAATTAGTGTTTACAATTATTGAGTGGCTAATCAGATCGCAGTATTTCAAACAAACGGTAACAAATTAATTTTATTACATCAGCTCAATAAACTGTTCAATCTATTAACAGTTTTTTCATTAGTTTAACAAATTGAATACCTCCGTCAGTGGTTAATTGACTTTTTTACAAGGTACCTGTGCTGGTCACTTATTAATAATTTTAAACACTGAGTCGGTTAAAGCTTATAGGTGAGCTTTTACACACAAAAAATGGTCCAGCCAATGTTGACCAATTTATTTGTGTAAATACTCACAAATAAACTTTAAATATAAGCGACTTTAGTGAAAATTGGATCCTTTACAAGCACTGAGTGAAACCAAGAAACAACAATATAATATTATCTATAGCCGACCCAGTCTGATTGGGTCTGTTTGTGAGTGATAATGGAAAGTGCAACACCACTCATGTCCACTACCACCCGCTTATATGCCAGATTATAATTTTAAATATAATCAAATTACTTACCTGTACTAGTACCACTTGTTGTTGTACTTGTTGAAGCAGTCGCAACAGTATTCACGTTCAGAAGGATTTCAGCTGCTAATCTTCTCTCGTAAACTAAAATTAATAAGATTTAATTAAATAATAATGTTGTCATAACATGGCAATCATTACTTCCAGTAACCAAAGCAGACGCTCAATCAGTCTGGATTTGAGTTCATAGGCAATCAATTCATTTTTGACAACTGACCTTGCGGTAATATAGAAAAAACAGTAAAATTGCTACTAACGAGTGTGGTACGAAACATTTTGGGTACTAAAAACACAAAAACAATTGACGAAGATAAAACACAAATAATTAACAAATCTGCGAACACATGCGTGTTGTTTATCATATAAACTGTAATGTTGTGCCGGTGCCCGGTCTACAAAATGCGCACATACCTCGTGATTGGGAACCAGCGACAAATCGGTATAGTGCATGCTGGGTAGCACGAGTTTGTACGGTCTCTTGTGCACGGGTGATTGATGCGAGTGGACGTGTTTTCCCTAGCTGAGTAATTGAACACATATTTCTCTGTAGGGCCATTCCCAGAAGGTATAAGTTCCATGCTGTGCCGTGCAACCGACGAGCCGACGAGACGAGCCGAGCCGACGAGTTCCCTCGAAGACGACGAGGACGATTGGTGCCATCCTGACGAGCATTCCAGTTGATGCCCATGTGAGTAGTTTAGTATCTTGTCGTTGCTAGTAATTGCTGTAGTAGTTGTTGACGAACCCCACAAAGAGCTAACCGTGAAAACACTACAATGGCGCCCAACGTGGGGCTCAGTGAAAATTGTGTTTAACGGTTAGGCTTTTTGAGCATTTCTATAACTTTTTTGCAAATAAATCGGCATCGTGAAATTTAGTTCGGACCGTCGCATCGAATTTAATTTAAAGTTCTGTGTTCGTTTCAAACGTTATTTTTGCTATAAAGTTGCACGCAGTGTTCGTCTATTTTTAGACGTGTGTAAAAAACAGACGGCATCATAGTATTTTTTCCATTGTTCGCATTCGCCGGCCGTGTGATCAGTAGGCACGACATTTGTAAAAAAAAAATAAACGTGATTGTCCAATGCTGTTTGTAACAGTTTCATTGCTTGTGTTATCAACGGACGGCCACGTGTTTTTTTTATTTGGCAATTTTCCCGTTATTAGTTGGCGCGTATTCTGTGCGCAGCAGTTCATGAAAAACGTGTTTGGTTGACTGTTGTATATAGCAGTGTAAATTGCTGATATATCGGTAACTAAAGTCCGAGGAAATGGAAGTTTACACGCACGAGTTTTGTCCTTGGCAATTCTTTTTATAGCAGTGCTTTTGCGAATGTAAACTGGGTCCCGGGAAATTGGTGCTTAACTACAAGTTAAAGCGGCGTGTTTTTTATTTGCAGTTTTATTGATTATTTATAGAAAAAACAGCGATAGCGATTTTATTAATTGGTAATTATTGGGCAATTTAGTTTTAATTGTGTAGGCTAATTGCCATTTTTATTTAGGTATTAATTTTAATTAAGTTAATTGTAATTTAAATGAGTAGACTCCGCGAGGCCCAGGAAAAGGTAAAGGCCGAGCTGGCCGCCCAGATATCAAACTTGGAGGTGGAGATTACGGCTTGCTGGGTGGAGCTCCAGGTTAGGTGGCTGTAAGAAGCCGTCAGTGCGCTGCCGACAGTGCAAGATGTCGTCCGTGACATTGGGGTGTGCATGGACGAGAGCACTGTAGGAGGCAACGATGAGACTGGCCGCGTCGGTGATGTAGTTCCGTTGGTGCTGCCGACAGTACAAAGAGTCGTCCGTGACATTGGGGTGTTCACCGACGATAGTACTCAAGGAGGCAACGATGAGACTGGGCGCGTCGGTGATGTAGTTCCGTTGGTGCTGCCGACAGTACAAAGAGTCGTCCGTGACACTGGGGTGTTCACCGACGATAGTACTCAAGGAGACAACGATGAGATTGGCTGCGTCGATGATGCGGTTCCATTGGCGCTACCAACAGTTCGCAAAGTTGTCCGTCACCTTGGGGTGTGTACCGACATAAGCACTGAAGGAGGCAACGGTGAGACTGTCGGCGTCGATGGCAGAGAAGACAAGTTCACCGAAGGCGTCGATGACGCGGTTCCGTTGGCGCTACCAACAGTTCGCGAAGTTGTCCGTCACATTGGTGTGTGTACCGACATAAGCACTGAAGGAGACCATGGGTATTATGTGTGCGTGGATGCGTTTCGCGTGCAACGGGTGGCGGTCCAGTCTGCGGAAGCAGCCAGCCGAGAGGCGGCGAGAAAATTGGCGACTAACAGGGCCGACCAGGTGGCGGCCAGAGTGTCCCAGGGAGTGGCGATTCGCCAGGCAGTGGGAGAGATGGCCAAACCGGCCACTGGAGATAAGGCAAAACCGACCGTCGGACATGTGGATCCGCCTGGTGTCACCGCGGCAGACCGCCGGAACAGTGCGTCCGGTTGTTGTATCACCGCGACAGACCGTCTGTGCAACGCGTCCGGTTATGGCGTTACATCGGAAAAACGCACGAAGAGTGCGACCGGATACGGAGTCGCCGCGGGTGACCGCCGATGGGGCGGCGCATCCGAATACCGAGTTGCCCCAAACGAAAGCCGGGAGGATGAACCTCGAAGACCATGTAGGCGTGGTTCTAAAGGGTGGCGACCCTCTAGTTCTCGCCGCTTGGAGCGGTCCCAGCGTTGGAAATTAGGTTGGCGACCAGAGAGTCTAACTTCCAAAATCTGTACCGCCTTAAATTGTAAATGGCGAGGTTAATTGTTAGTAAAACTAGGAAAACAATGCAAAATACAATATTCCCCCAATTTAAAAAAAATACAGTTAAGTTGAAGTCACATTCTATTCGCGGTATTGATAAAGTATTACGGTATACGCGGAGTATAAAAGTAATAGTTCTCTTAAACATTTTGATCATAATAAGCATGTGGAATTGAAACACATTCTAATGCTTAGCCGGCCATAGCTGTCATTGAACAAGAAAACCAATCCCCTACATGTACAAGTAATATCATATTCCTTACATTTTATCCCAAAATACAAAGAAAACCATGAGCAAATAATTGTCCTGTGCAATACCCACCTGGATTGAGCTGATTATTATCTAGATATCATTTATGCAGGTGACACAAGTTAGATAATGATAACACTTAAGATGTATTGCTATCATTATGATCAATGATTATTAAATAATATTACTTTCCAATAATGGATATTAACTGATTGGGTATAGAATAGGTAAGTAATAGGTATTATCGAAATATACATAATAGTCTAGTCATCAATTCAAACAAAAATAATCATGAAATTTGCTTGATCGTCAATGCAAACAAAAATAATCATGAAATTTGCTTGTGTTAAGACATATTCAATGTTGTTGTTTTTTTTTTTTGGAAATATTGCATTTTTACAATTTAAAGCCAACTCTATGATTGGTTGTAGTAGTATTTGTTATAAAAGTAGATTTGAATTAGGATTGTTGTATCAAAATGATTTTTATAGTAAGGGTATACTCTAGTAGTAACACTAAAAGCAGCAGCAGTAGTAATAGTAGTAGTAGTAGTAGTAGTAGTAGTAGTAGTAGTAGTAGCAGTAGTAGTAGTAGTAGTAGTAGTAGTAGTAGTAGTAGTAGTAGTAGTAGTAGTAAAAGTTGTTGCTATAGTAGTAGTTACTATAGTTGTAGTTATAGTAAAAGCATAGTTCATATGAAACTAAGTTCTAGAGTAATGTTGAAAATTTTAATGGACGAATGAAGACAAAGTTCATTAAATGAATTCATTAATAAATGATTGATGATTGTTTCCTGGGAGATATATTTTATATCATAATATTATGCCCAAATACTTAATAAGAACTCCACATATACTACCTCCATACAATAAATGAATATTACCTAAAGTACGCGGAGTATAAAAGTAATAGTTCTCTTAAACATTTTGATTAATTTGATTAGATTGTTTTGAATATATATGTCCTATTGTCTCAGTTTAAGCCCAGTCTTTTATTGCAATATTGATGGAACTATAAAATTAAAATTAATCTGAGCAGTGCTCTGCGAAATGGGGGTTTAATGAATAGGCATAAAGGTCCCAAATTATCTTGTGCCGTCCGCGCTTAACTTCCTGTAATTTTTGTATTACCGCGCTAAGAAGTGCTTTGCACAGTCACGGATGTGTTTGATTATTTCCCGTGAAGTCTGTTGTGTTTTTTTTCCTTATGGTCAGGTGTGACATTTTCGGACATTGTTGGACGACCGCTGTCACACCGCACCATCGGATGTGGTAACTACGTAGATGGTGAATAGGAACCCGGTTTCCCCTGCAATATCCCAGTCTTGGCACCTCCGTCACCTTTTATCCTTCCATGTTAAGATTTGTGAGTCGATCTAACTTCAATCACTTCGTCATTGCTGTATCATGTCATTTATTTCCGTAATTTTCTATAAATGAATTTCTTTTCTACCAACCATATGCCGAGCAATGTCGTAGAATTTTGTCGCATGAGTTTGTTTTTTATAGGTGACAGTGCTTGACGACCACTGTCACACTCAATACTGTTGGCCGGAAGGGTATTTCCCGGAGTTGTTCTTTTAAAAATATTTGCAGGTCTTTTTAAATTTGTGTGTGACCGTGCTTAACGGCAACTGTCTCTAGCGTCACTTTGATTTTTTGAATGGCCGGAGATGTTTCCCGGTGCATGTACACTTTTATTTTGTTTTTATTTTTGTAAAGTACATTATTTCTCAGTGTGATCTCCACATTCTAATACATAAGTGACTGTACTTGTTGGACGAAAGCCAACAAGAATTTTTTTTCTTGATTAAGCAATTGTCGGACGATAGCCGATAATAATGTTTTTTTTTTAATTAACTAATGTGATGGAAATTTTCTTATGCAAGAAACATATTGGTCACTAACCGCTAGAATGCAGCGGTCTGTATTTACCCTGCTAGGCGAATGCACTCCTGTGCCTGCGGGAGGGGGATCATGGTCCCATTTGAGTCTCTGTCTCTTCTGCCTTGGGTGCGACCGTAGGGCGGCGGCCCAAGAGGAGAAAGTGGGAGGAATGTAGTGGGTACAATAGTTTTATTTTAGTTGTCTTTTCCTCCATATAATGTCAATGATTATGTTGCAAAATGTACGTTCTCTATATAAAATTAAAAGCAATTATATGTATTATTTGGACAAAAATAAGATTATTTTTATTCTTATATTTTTAACCTTTTTGTCACTTAGATATTATTTTAACGCATTTGTAGTACCTTAGAAAGTTACATTTCTTGTGATTTTTATTTTAATATAACCAAGAGGATTTTTATTACCTTAGAAAGTTAAATTTCTTGTGATTTTTATTTTAATATAACCAAGAGGATTTTTATTTATATTATGCAGTCACATGCAGAGGGCGTAGGCCTTCTCATTTGGGCTGCGAGGGGATGTATTTGTATGATATTTTATGATTTTATTTGATAAGTTATTTTATTTGTTAAAATTTGTGAAAATGGATTGTAAGGTGGGTGCTCCTGTCCATTCATTGTGTAGACAAGTAAAGGACAGGAGTAACCTGACCTTGTTTTTTAGAATATTGAATCAAAAAGCTTTGATAAGGCACCTGAATTGATTTTTATATTAATACACTCGAGTTTAGAGGCATATTGAGACACTTGAGTCAATGGTGTGTTATTTTTGTTGGTACGGACCGGTTTGTTTAAATTATAAATATATACAGGATGACCTGTCGCTGGATTTTAAACATTTGTTTTTGTGTAGCGTTTTAATAATTATATTACAGGCCAATGGATACTGACGTTTAATGGAGATGCTTTAACTTTAGTTGTGGTTTATTGCAGGCGTTGCGCCAAAAGAGAGGTCGGACGAAAGCCATACCTGACTTAGGGAGTTAGGTCAAGATGCTTACCCAAGGGGCACTATTACTTCATCGGTAGCGCCGGTACGATTCCTTCGCTGTGTGGCGTCGTCCCAAAAGGACAAAATGGGGAGGAGTGTTGTGCCGGTGCCCGGTCTACAAAATGCGCACATACCTCGTGATTGGGAACCAGCGACAAATCGGTATAGTGCATGCTGGGTAGCACGAGTTTGTACGGTCTCTTGTGCACGGGTGATTGATGCGAGTGGACGTGTTTTCCCTAGCTTAGTAATTGAACACATATTTCTCTGGAGGGCCATTCCCAGGAGGTATAAAAGGTATAAGTTCCATTCTGTGACGTGCAACCGACGAGCCGACGAGACGAGCCGAGCCGACGAGTTCCCTCGAAGACGACGAGGATGATTGGTGCCATCCTGACGAGCATTCCAGTTGATGCCCATGTGAGTAGTTTAGTATCTTGTCGTTGCTAGTAATTGCTGTAGTAGTTGTTGACGAACCCCACAAAGAGCTAACCGTGAAAACACTACAGTAATTACAAACCGGGAATGCCTTTTGTTGGCAGAAATGGCTCGCCAGGCCGACGTGCAGTCGGGAAATGTGCTGAGCAAATTCGCCAGTTTTTCAATCGCGAAAATGTCACTTCCGAGATCTCTTCCTGCGTCATTCCTGCTCGTAACAGCCATTCCCTGCAGTTCTTCATATCCTTGATTGGTAATCGGTGCAATTTAACATCTTTTACGCTACCAAATACGTTTTTGCATCCTTTCACTAAGCACGAGGTCGGCTTTTTCTTGCCGACTTCACCTATTACGATCAAATGTCCACCATATTCCGTCGCAGTATTGTGGTTTTTGTAACTATTAATAGTATATGACTACATTATTTTGTACATGTATCTACCAGCATTTGATTGGTCAGTCGATATTTGTTCGGAACCTTAATCGCGGCTTTCCGAGGAATTCCGTTGGAATTCGGTATGAAATGGGCTATGTGGTAATAATGGCATAGGTTGAGTGTTCATATTAACTTTCTAAGTACTGAATGGTTGGATATTTCTTGTTAATAAAAGATGAAAAGTATCTACAATGGAATCTTGCTCCTTGTAGTCATAACATCTTAGAAAAATAGTAAATGATTTAGTATATGGATGAAATATTTGAACAGGTTCTAAAGACTTCAAATTCCCATATGGGGCGACACTTTACGCACATGCATTTGACCCCCTTTTTCAGAGCGCGGCCCGTTTTTATATAGCGTCACTGAACGCTGCCATTGTTAGTTTACCTACATTTCGTTCACCTATGTTGTTAATCTGACGGCAATGCGATATTGGCATACAATGTTTGACTATTTGATTACGCTATATTGTGATTCAGATACGTTGAATAGGTGTCAATAACGTCCTTATTTATGTGTCATATGGAGGTTCGAACACAAGACATCCAGATTGCTAACTGGACACACTATCAATGATCTGAGCGCGATAAATAGCTATTTAAATATGAGACTCTAATAGTTCCAAACCTTGAATTGAATGTGGATAGGATCATACCTGGTTAATTACGAAATATCACATTTGAAGTGCTTCGTATAATTTGTAGAATTACAGTATTGCGAGATCAAAAGTAGCTGCAAAGGAATCATTGTTGAGTGGTTGAGAAGCATACGAGACCTAGACGTAATAACTGATTGAGGCTATACACGAATGTCCAAAACAAGTTCAAGTGTTATGCGAATTATAAAATCACGTTCGCTTATGTTTTAGCGCAATGATAAATGATGTTTTGACAACATACCTCTTTCCCTTCAAGACACACTGAATTTATAGACCCACATGTGTCGCTGTTTAATATTGCTAAATATCAAGATAATTGTTCTCTACATGTCGTATTATCGAGTGAATTTACTATAACTAGTTTATTTGATTTGAAATAAAATTAAGGCTTAACTCCTCTGACCGTTAATCAGTTGAACTCAGCAAGAAGAAGTCAAGATATATTGATTATACTTGTAATAGTAAGTGTGTTATAACATCAAACATAAAATAATATTTTAAATAAAAAAAATGCCTTCTTTTCATAAAGCAATTGTCATGGGTTTGGGACCTCATACGTCGTTTTGAGCCAAAGTGGCAGTGTTTCAATAGTATAATTTAAACCCGCCATACATTGGAGCTAGTCATCTATATACAAACATTATTTTGCAATTCAGAGTAGATTTGATGCACCTTATTTAGTACTGGTGTGTTATTTTCTACAGTCTAAATGTATTGTATCTTTATATTTCCCAAGTTACATACACTGAAATAAATAACATAGAATATAACATTTGTATCGTTTAAATTGATGAATACTTAGTAAACACGTATGCTTAAGAAGTCAATGTAATGCCAATGGTTTTACTACGTAATGTCTTAATCAAGGATCGACACGAGCTTTTATAATATTGACGTGCATGCCAGATATTCATTCGCGAAACTGATTATGAACGCAAATTGAATATTACACAATATATTGAATAATGTCATTCTAAACGCGTTAAAAAAACTTGAGTGTTATAAGAGCGCAATATTAATTCATGCTTGGGACGCTGCTAGACCTCTTCAAACCAGTTGTTTTGTAGTGTGATTCGATGGAATAATTAAATTCACAACTAGACGAATGTTGTCTATGCTGCTTAATCTTTAACACAACCGCTTTCCAAAGTCCACAATATTCTTATCAACAAAATACATGCGAGGCCCTAACGGCCCCGCAGCAACAAGCAATTATATGTCATATATATCCGCCTACCTGGCTGTATATTGTTTGAATTATGGAAGTGAATAAATCGATATTCATTGAAACACTATATTGTAACGTGTGCAACATTGACGACAAGGACGTGTGCAAAGGAACGTGTCCACGGGTAACAACGGGAAATAAAAACAATATAACGATATATGACGAGAGCACATGGAATCATCCGATGTCTTACCGCTAATAATGAAATGCGCAAATCATTAGACTGCGACCCTCTTAATAATTAAACACGGAGTGGCAAACACTATTCGACGTTATATTATAAGAGCGACGAACTCATATCTGAAAGTTATGAAAGGCCTATCACGGTTTACGTCTTGCATGTTGTTTGAATATTTTAGCAAAATTGGGTCATAGCGTTTAAATAATGACGTCAAATAATACTTTATTTCACGAACTAACTATGTATGTGTTATTGTATTTGCTTAACGTTACGGTTTACTGGACTTTGTTGCTGCGATAAGAAACAGCACGTTTTATCTACTGGTTACTAAGAAATGCACCTCCCTAAATGGTTGTGTATGAGAAAACATTACAACTTATAATTTGGAAGAATAAAGTCCGAAAGATATAATAGATGCTGCTAGCGCTGTGAGGCTCGATATGTTTAACAGTAAGGCTTGGGGCAAGTTTGACGTTCATGGAATGAAATACAATTAAGGCAGCAAAGTGGGTAACTAAACAAATGACCAATTATGTTATTTAACGCCTATAATACAAATAATTGCGAATGCTGTATAACACTGAAAGCAGGTTATAACAGATGAAAACGTATTTATTGTTATAGCAAGTGTATGTAACAACAACAGTACGTAGCTCGCTTACATTTGTATATGACCGTAAACTAGAAAAAAACTCTCCATTGTGCTCGGTAAACACGTATACAGTTTATTTTTTGATAATGAAGACACAAGACCAACAATAAACATAATAATTAAAAATACATTTTATTGGCTCAAAATATCGAAATAGTTTAAAGCAAAATCGTGTAAATGATGCATTTTGTTACGTATACAATAAGCTAAAGCATTGCCTAAGTGCACGAAAATATAAAATCACAATATGAGATGAAGTATTCCATGCAATGTTTTATGTTTTAATTTATAGTATTATTTATGAGGGCTTTAAGAGCATACGTCACACATTTTGGCTTTATGAAGAATAACAAAAATAGTAAAAGCTACATCTGGCTAACGCAGGTATTGACAAATAAAAGAAGCAAAATTGTTTAATAGTAGGCGTTTTAACAGATTTTAGCATTATGCCATTTATTTTGAAGATAGATCAACTACGCACTTCATTAACCTCTGATTTAATAGTTGATAATATTTCATATTTGGTTGGTAATTTGGATGACTACATTGGCCACAACAGGTAGCCACTAAACGAAGGGTAATCACTTCCACAAACCTTCGCATCTGCCTTAACGAAACTTCGTACCGATAGTTCATGGGCGTAAACTCGAGCTTGAACATTGCCATTTTTGACGATTTCCGCAGCCAACGCTCGTCCATTCCAGGCCATGATTGACGAAGATACCATATAAATTCCCGATTGTGGAGCAATAAACAAACCATGTAGAGGATAGTAGCCGGATCCGTCGTTTAAAAGAACCCTATCAAACACGAGGTTTTGGTTGATTCCTAAGTGCATTTGTTTTGTGGACATCGTTGCAGAGAACGCTTCTGGCTCTTGAGATCCGATTCTTCGATTGGCTAGAGGTCGCAGCGCTACAGTGAACAGAAAATCATGGAGTCAACTTATGTGTGGAAACAATTCATGAATGCGAATGGTTGGCATTTTTATCTCAAAGTTGTTCGCAATAATCTACATGGTTTTTTAAAAAAAAAAACATCAATAATAACTTAATTACAAATGAAACGCCCACTGAACTCAAGTTCAGAAAAGGACTCAAAATTATACTTTAGTGTGAAATTATACAAACGTCACTGTGACTAAATTAAAAAAATAATCAAAAATAACAATCAAAAATCAATTTTGTACTTTGGTAAGGTGGCATACATGTGTATTTGAATTTTTATATTTATATAGAAATGTGTTCTGTACTTAGGAACGGTGTTGTGCATTACCTCAATGCCACTGTTATCCTAATGGCACATTTTACATACGTTGCCTCTTATAAATGCATAGGCTCATAATAGTATTGCTTTAATCTGCGAAAATTCGCGTGTGCAAGTGCAACATACGAAGATGTTTGAACATGCATTTCAACACGCATTAGAAAGAGTTGACTTCTCAAGCGCTGAGCAAACGTTACTATTTACCCCTAGGAAGGGTATTCCTTACAAAGATTTATATTATATCCAATTAAATGCATATCTTACAGTGTATACACTTTCATTTTTTCGTGAATGGCAACGAATATATTTATCTATATACGATGAATGAACAGGTTAACACTGTATGATATGCATTAATAAAAACAAATATGCAATTGTCATTATTATATTATCTTATATTATATTCTCGTGTATTTACGTCACACCTCTTCAAACAAAATGGCAGTATTGCACGCACGATTTCGCATACATTTACTCTCCTGCGATACAACAGATAGGGGTACATTTTTTTCATAGGCATTTTTTGTGTATCAGAGCTTTAAGTTTTGTTCATTATTTCTACATTGTATTCACCAACAGCAACAACAACTTAAAAACTTACACCCTATGTTCAAGTGAAACTGCTGTACTGTGTTCAGTTATTATAATTAACTAAGTTTGTAAAATATAAAGAAGTTGCCTACAAGCGACAAAATACAATCGAGAGTTTTATAATAAATAATTTGTTTTAAAAAAATACCTGTTTCTTGTAGATGGTTACGTTGACTAAAATGACAAATGCGGTCCAACAATTAGGCATTTTCCTTTTTCAGCTCAACATGCTCTTTCCATAGTTTTACGTTTTGTGTTTCTAAGTTGTTGAGCCTGTCCAATATCGCCTGAAAGTCATATTCAGCATCTGATGCCACGCCCCACACACTGTTTGCTACAACGAGGGCAATGAACTATAAGTTGATGTTCATGTTATTTTGTCGGTGTGCAGTCATGACATAAAATGTATGAAAGGATGTTCTGAATTTATTACTAGAAGTTAAGGACAATTATCAGTCTTTTAATTTATAAACTAACATAGCGAAATTATGCGAACATGTATTCTTTAAAATGCCTTCTGAAGATAACCTTATGCGTATCAGCAGTCCCATATTTAATCAATTAAATGTAAGAGCTGCCTTGCAGTATTTCACATACATGTATGCCATATTATAGAACGTACTTATTTCCTATTGTGTGAACGTACGCAAAAGAACAGGTGGGAAAATCGTGATAGCCCTAAAGAAATAAATGTTCGGTACTTTCGTCTTCAGTGCAGATTTGATAGTATCAGACATTTGAACTATGCTATTTTTATGTTTCTTTATCAGTACATGTGAATTAATTGTACTGAATGTTACATCGATGTATATTTAAAATCGAGTGCATGCGGAAAAAGTCAATTGCACATGCTTAGCTTTACCATAAAATAATTAGATTTATTGCATATGTTACTATATTTAGTAACAAAATTGGCCGTTTTTTCGCGAATAACTCGTGAAAATCTCGGTATTGATCAAGTGTGCAAATAACCGGTTATTGGCACACTCTGCCAAAATCGGTTATATTTAAACTTCCGGTTATCTCGCAGCAACGGCGGATCGTCGGCACGCGTTGACGTTACGTAATTGACGACCGGAGCGTTAAAATGGCGTTTGAACGGGTTTTGGAATCGCTTTTTTCTCAAAACCGGCTTTCCGTACTTTTTCATGCAACTGATAGCGCAATTTATGACGTATGTTGTATGACGTAAGTTCACCGACGAAACACACTAGTTTGAGTTAAACTAAATGGATTTTAAGGACATGTTGGACGTGTTGTTTATTAACAGTAAAATATTTTTTAAATCATCGAACAAATGCAAAACGTATTTCGCATTGCGTGTTTATCGTGCATAATTGTTAACTTCGATAGGAATACGATAAAATATTGTGGTTTATAGTAAGTTTCGATAAAGAGGTGGAATAATAAAAAATGTAAGTGCGACTCGTTTCAATTTCATTGTAATAAAAATTGATTTAAAGTTGTCATTGAGGTAAGCGTGTCGTTTATTTTAATTATGTTTTTATTTCGATATTAATTATTAATTTCGATATACACGATATTAATTATTAATTTCGATATACACGACATATGTATACACGTGATGAACACATGACATGTAATAAACAATCATTATATGGAGCAGGTGTGCCTTTAGTGGTTATTGTCACACTTGTTTATTTGAACTCGGGCAAAAGCCCTCGTGCAAATAACTCGCCAAGTGTGCCAATAACCACTAATGGCACACTTACTCCATATAATAATCTATACTTAATTATAGCTCACGCTACTTCCCCATATAAGTATAGCGTGCGGCATTTTTGTTGTTATTTTATACATGATGTGATCATTTCTCTGTGCAACGCTTAAACAATCAGTGAACAGCAATGTGCACTTATGACATGATCGCCAAATACCGGAAAGTCAACCTCGCCTGAATATAAATCAATAACTACGGAGAACCCAAACGTAATGTAATGTAAACAATTATTGTATTGCCGTTTTAAATCGTCGTACATTCACCAGGTAAATACTGTTGATAGAATATTAAGATTTCGAGAAAGTAAATCCGCATGTATATTATCATCAAAATCAACCAGCCAGATGCCTGTCGGCAACATGTTGAGTTCATAGTCAATAGTATGTGTAGCAATTTGACAAACAGAGACATACACTTGATCTAAAGTTTGAGCCTGACCTTTGCCCAAGGGGCATCGGACATGGGATTAAAAAGCATGCCGTCTCTTCAAGTTGAACATTTCAGGTAATGGTGAATGATGAAGCTAAGTTTTCAAATATACTTTAAAATGTTCCAATCAAACACGTATGTGAATCTTGACCTTAAGACAAGGAAACAGTTCAAAAGGCGGCAAGCAATCTGCACATTGTCAACATATGTGGTAGTTATTTAATATTGATGAACGATGAAGTCCGTAAACGCTGTATAATGCCAACAATTTTACCTTTTTACATCTATGTGTGACCTTGAACACGGAGCTATGGAAAAATACTTGAATTCGACATGATTAAGATATGTGTAAAGTTATAATATAATTGCATGAACAGTTTCTGTATTTGGTTTAAATTTGACTTCTTTAATTTACATTGACATTTGAGTTATATAAACGGTGTTTACATATGTAGAAAACAACTTGAAATCTCATGGCTAAAGCTCAAGGCAACTGCTGACAAGCTTTATATTGAAATTTAAATTGAAACTTTTACCGTAAGTGTGACCTTTTACATTAATACTATAGACGGTTTTTGCACGTGCCATTTTTGAACGTGATTATTTATTGTGGTAAATCATTTACATATTGAATAATGAATGGTAAAGCTAAAGCTAAAGTCATGACAAGCTGATTTACAGCCAAATAGTACCTTTACCGTTTAAGTTTTACCTTGACCTTTAAGGTTATCCGTCGGGTGTTACAGCCGACACGCCGTCTCCTAATGATGGCCATTTAGAGTAAGCAACTTTAAATGTTTCAGTCCGGACTAGCTTGATATGCCCAAATTTAATCTTCGGCTTCTAAGTAACATTCATCTTTTAAGTAAGGAGATAGGTTTTGATTTTGAAAATGTGTGGTAAGTTAAAAATTGCATAATAAAAAAAAGTAACAGTCCTAAAATTGTGACTTCTTCAACAAGATTCGCAAGTGTACTCGACGCGAAAAAAACACAATGTGTATATGTATACTTTTTGGTTTTTATGAATATTATTATAGCAAAATTCTGACGACCTTCGTTATTATTGATAACTATGCATTCATCATTATTGAAAACCAACATATCGAGTGTGTTCAAAATGCGTATAGATGTTTTTGTACAGTTAATAAATATAAGTTCAATAAACGGCGTAATCATTTTGGTATTGAACAAATATATGGTGCGCGCTCTTCAGAGCACCTTATATGGAAATAATAAAACGCATAGTCCATAGAATGCTATGTCCTTTGTGACACTATTATCCCAGTGTTCTCCAAGACACACATCGAATCCCTAAATTAATATACAAGTGTACATATCCTTTTAATAAAGAAATAACACTTGTTAAAAAACTTTTATATAAGAGTAAAAACTGTATTATAAAAAACAAAATATATGATTTTCATAAATTTAAAATTGTGTTTACAAATACAAAATTTACGATCAGACACATATTAATTATCAGATATAACACCATCTGCGGAACAATCTTCATTATTTCGATTGTTTTGTATTAGGACATTTAAGAACTGAAACGAATTAATACCATTCTGAGTCTCATCTGGATACATTTATCTTGTGTTCTTATTTCACTATTTGATTACACGCGATACGATGTTGCTGTTAGTGAACCATGTTTCTTTTAAATTCTAGATAATACTTCGATACATCGTTAAATGGCATTTACTAACATATACCGTATTTAAATAATTAACACTGGGCACAAGCGAGCTGAGTTATATTCTTAATACAGTAGGTTGATCACAAAAGCTTACTTTAGAGCTACATTATCAGATCAGATAACAATAACAACGTATAAGCAACAGTGAAGACCTCTCAGCTACTTTACATACAGTCTTTTTTTAAATGCTAGCACTGCACTGCTTCCTAGTGTACATCCAATGGTTAGTTGTTAAAGAAAATTCATAAGCATGCAATAAGGACAACCTAACGAAAGCCGTTTCACAAAGCTATGTTTGACCAAAAACGTGTCTTAATAGGGCACGCCATATTGGAAATCGCGGGTAAATGTACAGTGCAGCCCGCACAGGCTACTCAGAACGACACTTTCCGCATTAAATCGATTTGCGTTAACAAGAAACTTACATTAAACGAACAAAAAATATATCAAGAGCGGAAAGTGTCGTCCCTAATTTGTCATTGCGCACTGCACAGGCTAATCTAAACGACCCTTTACGCACATTCATTTACTCCGTTGTCTCAGAGCGCGACTCATATGTATTCCAGTGGGAAATATTAAAGTAAAGCGGTAGCTAAATAAATGTTACCCAACACCCCCGGAAACCCGATAAGCTGTGAGAAGTTGGATGTGCTAGAAGAAGTTGCCGATAGATTTCGATGAATTTCGGTAGGGTAAGTAAATACAGTTCTATAATTGTTTAAAGGCGGTTTTGAATTAAAATATGTTTTGGTGTATGCAAACGTGGTATTACCATGTATGCTAGAAAATGGCGTATATGCTTTAAACATATATTTCGACCTATGAATCCCGTTTCATGACAAATGCCTGACTACCCTGGTTGTGTCTCCCATTTGTCACACGAACAAATACCCGGCTGACAATCTTCCCGTAGTGGATTATAGCGGTAGATGTATTTATGTCTTTGTTGTAGCTGGACATAGTCGACGTTACAAACACATTTATTCTACGATAAGTGGAGATTAATACGCCGTCTATTGAGTGATATTTCCAATTGCTGTTTGTAAGGACGTCTTACATGTTATTTACAACATCGGTACCAGGTAAGGGAGATTAAGCAGCACATTTATATTTAACCTCGACATATACTAGTTATCTGCCTTCCTAAGACTTGAAGTTCTATTGCTAGCGTTATCACTATGGATATAACATCTATTATATGTACACGTTTTTCAGACGATTTTATCAGCTGGGCCGATATTCGTTTGAGTTACAATCTGAAGTCAATCTCAAAACTTGCGGCGCAAAACATAAATATATCATTGATATTTAATCATATATGACTAGTTTTGTTTAATTTATGCAAACTGAGCATTTTTAAATTTAATATTTAAAAAAAAACAAATTTCGGGTATAGAATGTTCATATATTCTTGAACAAGTTCAAATTCAATTATGAAAATGTATATTCTATGTGAATAACTATGTTGATTAAATTGTTCTGTTGTTGTTGTCTGTGTTTGTTGTTTCTTTTTTTATCTTTTTTTTTTTTTTTTTTGGGGGGGGGGGGGTTATGTGGTAGACTACCTCAATGTATAGAACATCTTTTCAAGAGCATACAATATTTGTATCACAGGCATTGCTATACAATGTAAAAGCGACACGACGACCTCGGACAAACGAAATAATTGAGAGGCATCTGTAAACGAATTTCGTAGAACTATAGGTTTATTGTCATTGTGAAAAGAACTAATAAACCGATATTTGCACATCTGGCCAAATCTCAGATTTAACCCAACCGATTTAACCCAACCGATTTAACCCAAAAGGCTTTGCATTGGCCATTTTAAGATGTGATCCTGGTTTTGCTCAGATGTATGCATGTTTGTAGTAAGTTTTCTTTTTGTGTGCGGGTATAGGGATTCTGCGTTGTCAAACAGTTGGAATCTAGTAACCAGCCGTACATTACATTATTTCTTTCATAATGGTGCCGCTTTGCTTTCAGTTTCTTTAGATGTGTTCTAGATATATAGAGAGATATATATTACCTTTATTTGATACTTCAGAATGATTGCGTGTTATAATAATAAATAATTGTAACTTTATAAATATGTTTAAGGTACTAAACCCGCATGAGATAAATATTCGAACTATTTATTTCATATTTTTATATACATTTCTTAAATAAAGATGTTAAGAAAAAACATGTGAAACAAGGTCAGTGTTTTTACTATGATGGTGAATAATTGTAGTGAGGTCATCCTCATTAATTGTAATTAGCAAATTAGGAAACAAAAGATGACAGGCAACCACAGCGATTATAACGGAAATAAAAACAAAACTTCCAACAATCGGTACCCATTTGTATCATTTTCTACTGGCTCATTGATGTTCCTTGAAGGTTGCTATTTGTCCACAGTCCACTTTATCACAGCCAATTGAAATATTCATGTTTTATTCTTATAATGTACAATTGTCTAACTTACAGAAAGTGTTTCATGCGATACGAAGTAAAACAAGCAAATTCGTTGAATTGATATCCCCCGCCAATATGCTTCTGGACACAAAAGTGTTATATTTGAATATTTGACACTCAAAAAAGCATTTTTTCAAGATACAAAGGGCCATAACTCCTTTATTATCCAATCGTGGACAATGCCATTTGGCATGCATCATCCTCTTATCCATATATATACTCATACCAAGTTTCAATGAAATCCGCCAAAGCACTTTCAAGATATGGCTCCGGACACAAAAAAGCATTTTTCCAAGATACAAAGGGCCATAACTCTGTTATTAACAGATGGTGTTCAATGCCATTAGGCGTGCATCATCCTATTATCCATATATATACTCATACCAAGTTTCATTGAAATCCGCCAAAGCACTGCCAAGATATGGCTCCGGACGCAAAAGCGCCGGACGGACGGAAAGACGGATGGAAAGACGGACGGCCGGACGGACAACGCCAAAACAATATCCCTCCGCCTATGGCGGGGGATAATAACACAATTAAAATGACACAAGTTACGCCCCTTTTTCAATGTAGACATGATATGACTACATGATTATTGAGAAGAACTATAAGAAAAATAACTTCTTTGAAAATTAAAAAAAGTTCTTTATTAGGGATTCGAAAGTGGCGTGGTAAACGAAAATAATTAAAACAAGTCTTAAATGCAGTTGCTGTATTCCCAAATGTAATAAATGGTAGGCACATCTGCATACATTACAGGCGCCACACCATGTGGAAGCTTCATATGAAAATCGGAAAATATTCACATTATACATTATACATGGCTGTGATCAGAAGTCAGACAATGTAAGTTATATGTTAAGATGTTGCTATATTAAACTTAACGCAGTCTGAACTTAACTTTCTAAAAGCAGCCACGATATCAAGAACTTATGCTGTATGGATATGTGTTAATTACAATGCTATGTGTCCGGTTAAGACTTAAACATGGAACGTCACCATATTTCACACGTTTACTTTTATTTTCTATGTAGTATTTACGCTTTTGATAAATTGTTGCCATTTGATTATAAACGGTTGGCTTATGAAACATGTAAATTCTTATTCACATACAATAAATGTTAAGACATTTATTTGCTTATTCAGCTGTACAACACGTCATGAAAAACGTTAACGAAAAACGACTTTGTTGTTTGTTCCTCATGCAAGACATCTTATTGTCCAGATGGAGCACAATGCGACGTATAAGAATTGTACACTATAGTTAACGTGATATGAACAACTAGTTTGTGTGCTTGAAATATCGACATATTTGGTATAAACATTTAGGATTTATAGTATAAGCTGTATTTCCACTGATCTGATCGACCTTTAATCTTGGTACCGACCCCGAACATTTTTGTTGTAATGTTTATGTTTTAACAAATATTATCACCACAATATAACGACATATGCGCGGGTTTTATTGTGTTGCTTTTTATATTATAAATCGCATAATTTTAAACACAAACGAGGCGCCAGGAGAGCTTTGAATATTGAAATCAGGCCACATAATAAGCTTCATTATTTAAAAAAGTAATATACGCATGTTACGAAAAAGAAAAATAAGTTACGTTAATAAGATAAACATGCTTATGATTTTCAATGAAGTTCAGATTTTACTTCCCGAATGATATTTAACACATTTCTTTTCCCGAAATCAACCGAAACATATTGGATAAAATGTAATTGAAAGGTGCTTTGATATACATATACTTTACAAAATAAAAATCCATTTATAGAAAGTAAAGGACTTGCTGATCTGTTCAGGCTAATTGATGCTTTTTATTAGCACAATATCACCGGAACTATCTAAGAATGATAAATAAATAATACAAAACAGACGTTATTTAATCTTTTAACGTCAACATTATTGAATTAAGACCTTAACGATTATAATTGCCGCTAATTTCGCGTATATACTTAAAATAAAAAAGTTAATCATAAAATGAAATGACAACAGTATCTATAGTTAAGTTCAGTTGTAAAGTGTAGGTCGAAATGAAGCTTTAGACTTTATTGTTTAACAATCAGGTTTATGGAAATCTAAAAAATAATAATTAATATATATAAACTTTGAACAACTGTAGAGCATAAGATGTTTGACCTGCTAGATAAATATTCCGCATTCAAAATTGATCTTAGGTGCTATGCAGAATAAGTTGCATTTTAATTTTGACAGAGAAGTACATACATGTGTTTAACATATCAGCAACATTTTCAATCATTGTTATTGTAGGCTTTTGGCTAGTTTATTGCGGCGACAATAGATAGCCACTGAAGGACGAATAAACTTCTCCGAAGATATTGGTATCTGCATAGTCTATATTTTGAACAGCTACTTCATCGCCAACGTTTAGCTTTAAGACAACCGTCTGACTTCCCTGGTCGTGTCTGCCATTATCACCATGACCGTAAATGCGCGCAATGATGTTTCCGTTGTGAATTATAGCGGTATGTATCTCTTGACCCCAGAAGGTCAAAACAGCAGATGACAACACGTAAAGGCCGGATTGTGGTGCTATGAATACGCCGTGTAGAGGATGGTACCCGTCTCCTTCATTTGTAAGGACCTGCTCAAAGATGATGTTCTGATTAAGGCCGATATGTTGTTGGTTGGCAACTTTCATGGCAGAAAAAGCAACAACTTCCCCTGGAACAAATCTGTTTTTGACTGGCTGAACTGCAATAAAAATATGTCAGATCAAAATATTCATTGGTTTTATGTTCTAAATTACTTTAACAAATCAGTGAGTGTATATACTTATCGATATCTCAATATCAATATTTTATAATAATATAGCATCAAGACTTGTAGAAACAACATATCTAATTGTAATACATATAATACACCTGAAAGCGTATAATATTATATTATTATTTAATGAAAAGCTCTGTCGGTGAATTAAATTATAATAACACAACGTAACTGACCAGCAGTTGACCGGATTTCCTTTTCGAACAAAGAATGGTTGCTTTCATCCTGTATGCTCTTGTTAACAGGCAAGTTATTATCCTTTTCCAACGTTTCAATAATTACATCGTGTACCATCGTGTCCTTTTTATATGTGTCGATAGTGCTGCCAGACGTTGATTTGTCATTTTCATACGTATTAAATATTTTGTCCGACACTGCCTTCTCAAGCGAAGCTATTAAATTAAAATACAGTTTGAGAAAAGTGACTCTTCTGTTCAAAAGTGTCTTCTAAATCAGCTATTATTTTCTTGGACGACACATATTCTTTTTCGAGTGCACCGATTCGTTTATCGGAAAATGCGTGTTTTTCTTCCAGTTCAGAAAACCTGACCAATAAAGTTTGAAATTCCTGATCAGTTACTGCTTCAATATATACAAATCCAAATAAGAAGCAAACGACACAAACTGACATGTTGGTCGTCATTTTCGAAATAAACATATTGACAAAGAAATGACGAAGTGTTTATACGCAATTCTAAAGTCTTATCTTATCAATGTTGCCCCACTATGAACACAAAATGTATTCATGACCCGGATCGTTCATCTAAACCAGTTTTATAACATAATTGATACTTTATTTACAATGTGTCCTTGATTAAGGTATATAACTAATATCAGTCAACCATGTGTGCAACGAGTGTCTCTTTCATATTCAGTTAAAATGACAATGCAGTTATCAGTTAACATACTTGCAATCACAATGTGTCTGATTAGATATAATAGGGACCAATAATTGGATTTATCTGCAGTATCGAGAAATCATACACTATCAAACAAAGGAACGATAACCATTTTAAAGCAATAGTACAATCTTTTGAAATATAGAGGTACCCGAGGCGGTAGGGATCAAGAGTTACGTGTATGGGACACAAATAGTGGAGTAAATTTAAATAATCTACAAATTTTACCATCACAAATTCCAACTGTAGCATCTTTGAAAAGACACAGCACACAAAACATTTCAGATGCAAACTTAAACAACCTCTCATACCCCAAGAAATGCAATACACTAAATGGTCTAAAATTAACGAAAAAATATCTTGCCTTACATTGAACTGTCATTCTGTTGTCAGAAACAAAGATGTTTTGAGTGGTCAATATCTGAGAGAAGAAAGAATCGACTTTGCCGTATTCACAGAAACCTGGTCTCAGATGGAAAGCAACACCAAATAGATACATCAGACTTAAATCAAAATGGTTACACAATGAGTACTGTAAATCGTTCAAATAGAACAGGCGGCGGAGTGGCTTTAACTTGTCAGACTGGGGTTACTGTACGAAAAGTGTCAAGTAGTAATACCCAGACATTTGAACATGGTATATGGCAACTGATTCTCAAAAACAATACAATTAATGTAATTGGCGTTTACAGACCACAATCATTAGGGACTGAACATCAATTTTTCGAATTCATGGAGGAAATTGTTCCCAACTATTCAAATCTTATGATTCTTGGAGATTTCAACTTGCATGTCAACAAAACTAACAGTGTTGTGACTGAATTTAAGAATTCTCTTGTAGCAATGGGTCTCTTGAAAAACGTCTAAAGTCTTTACAACATATTGTTTAACTACATGTATTTATATTTTAGCTGTATGATTCATAACCAATTACATAAGTGATCATTTTAAGAACTAGCATGAATGAGTTTTGTTAAACATATTGTATTGGTTCACAATATAATACAAAACATATGCGTGCATATCAAAAAAATAATAAAACCATTCATGGATTATAAAACATGAATCTACGATGCTTATTGAGTTATGTTACATGCTGGAAAAAGGACCATTTTGTCGTTTCGTGTACATATGGGATAAATATTTTTTTAGAATGCTTTATACTTTATATAGGACATTTAATTGTTATTGCACAATGGAATGATCTCGAGGAATTTTACTTCGTTTACAGTCATCATAAACCATTCATATATGCAAAAAAAGAGGTTCGTATTGTCACACACATATGAGGGATCAATGGGAAGGAGAAAGATCCGAAACACTGTCTAAATGTGTTTTGTTTATGCTATTATGCCTAGGCCACGATGAAATAGATGGGTTGTGTTCCAGTGACAGCCGATCATCTCCTAATAGTAGATAGTTTAAAGTCAATAGACACTGCAGATTTGACAGGAATGAGTTACATAGGTTTTAAGCATTTGGGAACTGCAAGTAGTGCGGCGGCGTTTCTACTGCACCACAGGAGCAAAGACTATAAAGGATGTTTTTACGATGTAACTCATAGTTCGATGAGCTACAACCTAGACATAGAAGGCAGTGGTGGATTAGCGGATTTCGATTACCGATATTGTACAGAATAGGCGATTGTGCGCTTTGTGTGGACACAAACTCAGTTTACCGATGCAACTCAGTTGGGAAATCGGCCGATAATTTGACGGTTGGGAAAGATTTGATTTCTTAAATATTGGCGTTACAGTGACAAGTTTCCAAGCTAAAGAGAACTTAGAGCATGTTGACAAAGAGACATAGTGGCCTATTAGTTACAAACCTCATTTAAAAGTGTTGGTCTTATCGATTCCAGGCCACTAGCCTTAGAGGAGTAGAGGACAGATATAACATATTTAACACCTTGCTCGGAAAGTTTTATTTAGGATCGAACGGCAGTGGAATTAGGAAGAGAAGGGAGGGGGTATGGTTGAAACTTTCTAGGGTTGATTGTTTGCAGAAGTAGGCGTTCAGTACAGCTGCCTTATGCTCACCAGTTACTGCTTCTTTTCCTCTGTCAAGACGTGTTTGTATAGGATGTGAGATTTGTCTTACGGTAAGGCGTTTCCCCAGTTGGAATTATTGTTTGCAGTGGCATTATCTACGTTAATTTGATCAATTGTTCTGGTGTGATGATCTGCCTTCAATTTTCGGATTAAAGACGTAGTTAGGTTCCGTGCATTGCGAAAGTTGGCCCATGCTGTATCTATTTTTTAATTTCAGGTTGTTGCGAATCAGTGTAGTTTTTTGCGCTTCCTAATCATGTAGCGTATTGTATTGTTCATCCAAAGAACAACGTTGGGTCCTATAATTACATCTTTGTTGGGAATGCTTGAAGATGCAGCAGCGCAATTGGCGTTTGACAAGTTATAGGCAAATTGGCACATATTTTCTATAAAGAATTGAGATTCATTGAGACATTAAGAAGTTGACTTTACTTGTTGTAGTTGTCATCTTTATAGAGCGATATATGACGCCTATAACAAGACTGTTGCTTGTTTGGCGAACTTCAAGACAGAGGCAATGCGGCAGTGGAAAAGTGTGAGATCTGGTATGAGGGGATCTGCAACAAAGCTGTAAGGGACTTCCCGTGAGCGTTTGGCAAACATAGGATGTATGAGAAATTGTTAAATTTCAGTACTGTGCTTTGGGAAATTCATTCGTGGTAGGTCAACCTAATGCCCTTTTCAGACGTTTCGATTATGATGAATGACGGTTGAATGCCTTTTTGGTGCTCTGAAAATGTTTGGTCAGACAGTTTATTCTCAAGTGCAATTATTCATCTGTTGGAGACTGTATTGTTTATTTTAAGTATAGCAACTCTGTTATCAGATAGTTCCTGGTTTGTTTCTAGATCTGCGATTCTTTCTGGTAAAGATTGTATTAAAAGGTCAGGGTTATTGAAATATAGTAACATTGTCGATGATCTTTTCAAATAAGTTTTTAAATACAATGTATTCTCCAACATCATGTATCAAATATAAATAAATTTTAGTTAAAAGTAAACAATATGCATATCGATAATAATAATATAACTGCTGATGCTCGACAAAAATATGACCCGCGGCTCCTTTAGCCTGGGTTCCTATGCGCCTCAGTCGTGCGCGAATATGTGTATACAATATAGACAAACGCAATCATAACTCAGTTGATGGTCGAGTTATTACGTTTGGCGATAATTTATATCACGACAAACTTGTCATATATGCAATCCGCTTATCAAGATCATAAGGTTTTAAAGGGTGTATTGGTTCAAGAGGTGTACTTATGTCTGTTGGTTTTTGATAGAAGGGAATTAGAGGGTGCTGGTTTGAACCGTTGATTAGATTATTTTAACAAAGACAATATTTTAATACAATTAAAATGTGATCGAAACCGAGGTCCATTATATTTATAATTATAAATGCAGTTAACACTTAGGAAGTATATTGCAACTTCTATGTTCCATATGTTATTTGATGCTCTTTCATTCAGGGATCTGAGTCGTCTACGTTCTTGATATCGGTAAACTCCTATGATGAATGCATCCATGACTAACACCCGAATCGTTCACGATTCATGGAATTATATACACATATTTAAATATTGTTAGCAGTAGAATTGATCTTCTGCTTAATGAATGACATACAATTATTATGGGTAAAATGCTGATAAGAAGAAAAAGAATGATATGTAGTCCGGCTGTAGAAATGCAATGAACGTAGGACGATTTGAAGTATTATATCAATGTGTTTTAGTTTGTGTGTCGTTAAAAAATGCTTAGAACAAAGTAGGTTATTAAGTACATCAACATAGGTCATATAAACATTGAGCATGAATAGCATATAAGGCTTAAACACGTTATTTGCTTCAACTCATGTGATCGAACCTAGAGTGTTTTGCTGACAATGACCTTTTTATTCCAGGTTTAATTTTCGATCGATTGAAATATTCGATTATAATCACACAATTAATGATTATATATACCGTAAAAATAACATAGAGATCTGGAAAGTTTCATTGAATTCCATATAAAAATGGGAATAACGTGTATATTGTAAAAACAAGTTTTACAAAATAGGACTTACCTGTTATGGCTGTATTGAAACCTAATAAAAGCCGAATAGACATTTTATTTGAAAGATTATCCATAATTATACTCGTGCATAGCGAATGGACTAATAAAAGCAATTGCACACAATATATCAACCTAGCAATGGATATTGATCTCAAATGTTCACTATGCAATAATGTTAATTGTTTGTGATAGTTGTGTTGTTGTTTCCGTTTTATTTTTATCAAACATTCACAACATTACTCAACGACAAACGAACGGATATAATTGTTGTTGGTTTTAATCAAGACGCATTCGAGACATAATATAAACTGAAACAAGTATGCAACGATTATTATAATACGTTACGAAGTTTAAGTACGTTTGCGTTTTCCTGCAGCATAAATAACCAAAAGAAATAAATGTCTATAAATGTCTATTTGTGTCATCATAGACAGGGAAAATTTCACAATAAATAGCCACTGAAGGACGAATACAGATATCCAAAAATACTGGTATCTGTGTAGTCTTTGTTTTGAACAGCTACTTCATCGCCAAACCTCAGCCATGTAACAACAGTCTGACTTCCTTGGTCGTGCCTTCAATTGTCACCATGACCGTAGATGTATGCAATGGTGTTTCCGTTGTGAACCATAGCGTTCTGTATCTCTCCATTCACGAAGGTCAACGCTGTAGATGACAACACGTAATAGCCGGATTGTGGAGCTATGACACCATGGAGAGGGTGGTACCCGCCTCCTTCATGTAAAGTGACCTTGTCAAAGATGATGTTCTGATTAAGACCGATATGTACTTGGGGGCGTCTTTCATTGCAGAAAAGGCAACAACTGGCTTTACTGCAATAACAATATGACAGATCAAAATATACCTTGCTTTTATGTTCTTGTTGGTTTAAAAACAATCAATTTAAGTGTATACCTAGCCAATTTAATATTTTATTAATGAATAATGTGAAGACTTATCGAAACAATTAATGCTATGTGATAGGTATAAAACAACAGCTTGCGTACAATTTAATACAATGATTTGTATAAAGTTATGTGAGTTATTCTAATCGACGTTACTTACGAGCAGTTGAGCGAAGTTTCCTTTCGAAAAACGCAACTTTTTTATCACCATGACCGCTCTTGTTTACTGGCAAGTTAATATCCTTTTCTAACGTTTTGATTCCTTTTTCATGCACCGTCATGTTCTTTTCGGACGTGTCGATATTTTTGTCAGACGGTGTTTTGTCTCTTTCATTCGCCACAAGAGTTTTGTGAGGCAGGGACTTCTCAAGCGCAGCTATTTTATTCTAATAAAGTTGGTTGATTTATTCAAATGCATCAATTCTGCGGTTAAATCGTACATTTTCCCTTTTGAGCATAGTTACTCTTCTCTCAGACAGTGTCTTGTATGCTTCTAGATCAGCGATTCTTTTCTCAGACGAAATAACTTCGTCGAGAGCACGGATTCGTTTATCGGAAATTGCTTGTTTTTCTTCCAGCACAGAAAACCAGGTCAATAATGCTTGGAACTCCTGATCAGTTGCGGCTTCAATATATACAATTTTAAATAAGATGCACACGGCACAACCTATTAAATTACCCTTCATTTTCGAAATGAACTAAGTGCCACGGATTTTACGAAGTATACAAACTCCTTTTTAAATTCATATCGTATTCTTGTTGACCCAATCTAAACAAGAAATCATGGAGGCACCGGATCTTCCATCTGATTTAGTTAAATTTGATAATTAATAGCTGTCGTTGATTAAGTGAAATAACAAATAACAATTAACCTAATTTTTATTTTAATTGAATTGGTCTTTTACAAGTCTGTTTAAATGACGATTTAATTCTCGAATAGGTCTTTTGAGGTTTTGTTTTAGTTATTAAGTTACTGTCAGAACAGCCGTTTTACTCAAAAGTTAGCTAACTAGACTAGTAAGGTATTATTGAATTGCAACAGATTGTTTAACTATTTATTTTGTTCAGCTTTATAGTTCTAAACCAATTATATAAGTTTAATAACATACTCTTAACTGTAAATCTTCGTGGAGAATAATCCGCGAAACACATGTAAAAAGCCCTAAATAGTACTGGTATGAGTCAAGTTTCTTCTAAATATATTCTTCATCCAAATTAATGTAACGCTACAGTAAAGATCGGCATTTTCTGCAATGTACTGTTGAAATATTAAGCAGCCTGATATCAAGCTCCCAAAATAGTTCAAATGCACAGAAAGTAGATCAAATGTTATTTTATGATATAGCAAACGATATGGACTTCAATTTAGCAAGTACGGTGTTAGACGTATACTTACGACATGTATTTTGAAGGTCTCTATCGCAAATGATATGACGCGGTTATGAGTGACTAAGTGTGCTTTCCGCACTTGGCTAAATGCTCAGTTATTACAAACTGTCTATATATTAAAAATGCAATAAACGGGTAACAATAGGAGCCTGGAGACATAACATTCTCTAATGAATGTTATAACTTTGGATAGTCGATGTTTTTCTACTGATATTGGAAAAACTGGAATCGTGAATCAAACAACACATTTTGTTCATGTCATTGTAATATCCGTTGCTTAAATGTTTAATCCACCTGTGATTGTCTGCTGTGCAATATATAGTTGTGCAAATATCAAACATTTCTTACCAAAGTGTTAAAATAGTTCTTGCATTAATATTGTGAACGTTGACCTGGTTTAATTATTTATCGACGTTGCGATAAAACATTAGAGAATGATATTAACTCCAGTAATCTTATCGGGAGATATTATTTTGATAAAATCAGCTCGTCTTTTTTACAAATGACCGATTTCCAATACAACAAAGGGCAATATGAAAAACACGATAGTGAACAATAAACAATGATAACAGGTGTGCACCGTCTTTGAACGGGAACTGCAATTATTTGAGGTGTTCAACGGTTACCAGCACCACCAACTTATACGCTTAGACAGATTAAGTCATAAAACACACACGTTAACTAAACATTACAACAAATCATCGCCATTCAAACTAATGTGTTTTAAAGATTCTCTATATCATCTTTCAAATAAAAAGACCTGAACAGTAATTATTGTATTTCACATAAAGATTGCGTGTTTGCATGAACACGCAATCGAAATAGTAAATATTAAGAAAATATTGTTTACTGTAGCTATATAATATAGTCACCGAAGGATAAAAAAATCCCTAAATATTATCATTTGGAAAGTATATATATTGGACAGCTGCCTCATCTACTGCATAAAATTGTAAAAACAATTATCTGATTTCTTTGTCGGTTCTTACACTGTCCATAATATATATCTGCGCGTAATGGCGTTTCCTTGTAAAGTATGGCAGCCTGAACCGGGCAACTCATGTATGTCATCATTAACTACAACATAATCTAAATACCGGATCTAAGAAGGGGCTAGGAATACACTTGATTATGGTGATGCCCGTCACCTTCATTTTTCTGATCCTTTTCAAAGATGAAGTAGTGAGTTGACGTCTTTGGTTGCAGGTAACGTTACATCGTTTTCTTCAACAAATCGCCTGTTTTTGGAGTTAATGACTACTATGAATAACAGTAGATAAGAACAAATAGTGGTCAAATAAATTGAGTCATTTTTATCGTTTTTTATGAATTAATGTTAATATTTAATACATTTGATTTGTCAGCATACTAATATCAGACCTAAATACATGAAATTGTACGATGTCAGGTGATTTAAATAGACCCTGAAATATTCACTGCGTTATTGACACGATTTATTAACACATATTGTTACAAACACAGATTATTTAAGTGTTGAATCATATTTGCGTGAGGAAAAATGACCTCTTAAAAGCAAAGTGCTTATTCGTTTAAGATGACGTCGTTTAAGATGACGTTACCAACAGTTGTGTAACTCATTTTTACCACTGCTGTTAGAAGACATGGTGCATTTGCTTTTAAATATGACGACATTTCGACGAGACAGCCGTTTTTCCTTTTCAATTGAGATGACTTCACTGCGGGAAGAAGTTTTGTATTATCAGTTCGTGGATTGTCTTTTGATAGTATCTTGCTGGTTTCAAAAGCGACTTTTTGCACACAGTTACCAGACAACATAAACCATTAAAACCCATTCCCCGAAAACTCCTTTACATAAAACGATGTTTTGTCAATTTTTATAATTAGTGTATAGGGCGCATTTTTTACATAAAAAGCGATTAATCAGACGGTGACCAATATTTAAATAAAGCCATTCAAATAAAATGTGAAGACTGTTCAACTGAGAAAACAATAAAACTAATGATTGGCCATAGCAATTGTTTCGGTAGCCTCGGCAAGTGAATGCATACTGGAAAAAGGACATAATTTCCACAAAAAGTAAATTAGGGTGAAGACAAGCAAGCTTTAGCTTTTTACAGATAATGTACATATTAATTTATATAAATACGAAATATGCACATTTAAAACATAGTTGCGAATAAGTGTCATACAAATACACGGTTATAAACTGTAGACACGTATGAACTTACATCATAGTTTAACTGGTATTAAATTATACAATTGATGCTGATGGCTTATCATTATAAGATAGCGATTACATTTCATTTTCTGTAAAACATAGACGTTGAAACAAGAGCATTTAAAGTTCAAATGTCTATTCGTTTGATGTGAAAGATAAACAATGAAAATCATCGCATAGAAAGTGTTTATGTGTAGATACAGGTTTTCCATGGCATATATTATCATACACGATGATAAATAGAGTGAATTGATGATTAAGGATTTTAATTATTAAGGAATTTCGTTTTTATTGTTTACACTATTTTGATTAGTTATTTTATATCTACGAATGTATGCTTTTTGCAAACTTTAACATACATCACCTTTATGTTAAAAACAAGCCGTTACATGATAGCAAACAAACAAGTTGCCTGTCGTCAATATATAAAGCCTATTGTCAATAATTATTGACATCCTTAAACGAGATACAACAAGCAAATATTTGACTGTGTACCCCCTTGTGTTACATTGATCTTTTATCAAGGTGTGACCCTCACCACATATATAACTTTTAAACAATCATTTTAAAATTTAAAATATATATATCGAGTTTATACGATGCTCATGATTTACACTTGGAAAAGTTTGATCGTTTTACTGGTTTAAATTGTTCAAAACGTTTTTACATGCAAAACGAGGACCAACTTCAATGTCTGGTAAAACTTCATCCGATCATCGCAATAGTTTTTAGGTCAATGCTAAGATAATAATCATGGCGCTACTCGTTATAGCGTGAACCTAGCAATACAGGTAGGTCCCACGTGGAGCTATGGTTTTCGATGTCAACACTCGAAATGACTTGGCAACCAATTACTCTAGAACAAAAAACCAGTCGTGGTTATGTTAAACAATACAACTCGAATATACGAAGTCATGTCGCATGGAGCGTTCATAGTTATACAGAGAAAACGGAAGCGTGAAATTATGTTTGACACTATAATTATAGTGCAAGTACACCACACCCAACGGAAAAGATGTAGCATAGTGTTTTTGGATATGTTAAAATAGCTTTATTTCAAAAGATTGAGGTCTAAATTTTTTCTCACTAACAATCTACAACTATATAGCATGCCCTCTAGTCTTTCTTCAGCAGTAATTATATGAAGTTTGCCCATGTTTATTGCGGTCACAATAAAAACCCACTAAATGATGAATACAGAGCGTCGGTAATGCCAGTGTTAGGAACTTCGATAGTTTGAACAGCTACTTCGTCTCCTGCAGTCAGCTTAATATCAATCGTTTGACTGCTTTGGTCGATTTGTCCATTTTCCCCCTGTCCATACATGCGTGCGACAATGTTTCCGTTGTGAACTATAGCGGTATGAAACTCTTCATTCGCTAAAGTCAAAGCAGCAGATGACACGACATAAACGCCGGATAGAGGAGCTATAAAAACACTGTATTTAGGGTGGTACCCGCCTCCATCATTTGTTAGAACCTGTTCAAAAATTACGTTCTGATCAATGCCGACATGATTCTGGCCATTGGTTTTCATCGCGCAAAAGGCTACATTTCCTTGTGCAGCAAATCTTCTGTTGTTGACAGGATGTACTGGAATAAAGACACAGCCGATCAAAGAATAAGTTGTTTCTAAAGTCTACATGATAAAACAATAGATGTTTTAAACATAATCAAAGCAATATTATGTACAATGTAATTAATTGAACCAATACTAAATTATCATTACTTTTTTAAACTAATCATATAAACGTGTGAGTTTATGTATCATAACGCATTAAAATATCAGTGTCAAAGTGTAATACTTCAATGTAAGTTACCAGGTGACCAAGTGTTCTTGTCGTTCGCAGCTACTGTCCCTTCATCTTGACCACTGCTGTCCTTGCGTGATGCATTGTTCTCTTCAAACGTTTGTAATACTATGTCGGACAATATAATTCTCTTTCCAGACGCTTCGATTATGTTGTCAAACGGTTACTTGCCTTTTTCATTCTCCGCAAATGTTTTGTAAGACAGTTTCTTCTCAAGCGCAATTAGTCTTCTGTTGGAGAAGTCATGTTCCCTTTTCAGCATAAAAACTTTTCTGTCAGACAGTTTCCTGTATGTTTCTAGATTAGCGATTCTTTTCTCGTACGACACAATGTCTTTTTCAAGCGAACGTATTCGCTTGTCTGAAACTACTTGATTTTCTTCCAGCGCAGTAAGCCTGGTAAATAAAGCTTGAAATTCCTCATCTGTTACAGCTTCAATATGTTCAAATCCAAAGCAAAAGAAAACTGTACACACTGACAATATGGTCTTCATTTTAAAAATGGACATATCCCACGACAATATATGATAAGGCATTTATCTTATCAATTCGTTTAGTCCCAATTTAAACAAGAAATATATTCCGATCCCATTGAACATTTTCAAGGGTTGGTCCCTCACTATTCAGTCGACATTAAAGGGACTTTTTCGCGTTTTGGTTAATTGACAAAATAAAAAATAAAAATTGTTTCAGATCCGCAATATTCCGTTTTAGCAATGATATTTGGGAGGAAACAGTAAAACTGAACATTTACGATGCTCGAAAATATCCATTATATGCATCTTTTGACGATTTAAAATCTGAAAATTATCAAGCACTGCAATGCGAAAGGATTGAATAATTTTGGAGATTTCTGTTGTTGTCGTTATATTTTGTGATACTAGGAGCATTGCATCTATAAGTATAAAAAACATCACTCATTGTATGAGCACGGATGGCCAGAGTGGTCTAAGCGATAGACTTTTACTCCAGGGCTCCATGGGTCAGTGGTTCGAGCACAGTTGAGGTTTACTTTTTTTAATGGAGCTTTTAAGATCCAATTTTTTAATCAATCAATATAAAGCATTTAATGACAAACTTCAGTACATGCCGAAATCTGTGAAAATACCTCTTTAAGATGTAGTTCGTATAAGTAAGATAGGTTTCGTTTTGGTTACCAACTCTGAACTGAGAATCTACTGTATAAATATAAACTAAACATTTTGTAAAAACGCCATATAGTAATCCGGTATATGCAGGTCTAGTTGAGACACTCTATTTAACGCAGTTTATTTACACAAGAAGTTCTGCGTTAAATGCAAGATGGCGATATAAGTTTAAACCCGATTTAAACTTGAGTTAAAGTATAAGCATGACACACTGTGTATTATGTGAGTAGCAATTTCAATATTTATTTAGCATAGTCTCATTTATACCTGATTACCTGTTACAAAAGGTATATCCTAATAATCATGTGATAAATGTATATGTGTATGCTGCTTCAGGTCTTTTTATCTGATTTTATTTTATTATAATTTAATTTCAATGGCTGAAGTGTGCACACGTGTCATTGTATAAATAATACGAGCTTTTATGCAGATGTGTGAAATTAATGGCATTACTATTCTTCAAATTGTGATGTTAATCATTAAGAAATAAAGTTTTACAGGTGAAGAATATTTTCTTTTGCTGTTACATGTTCATAAAGTTAGAGGGTCACCAATGACAGTATGTACATATTTGTCCAAAAACGTAGCGTAAGTTCATAAAACCTAGTGTGCAGCAGGTATAGTCAACTTAGTTTAAGTTTGTACTAAATATATAGCGATTCATAAATGAAGCTGTTTATTTATTAATATAAGATCACATTGCACACATCAGAAGTGAAAACATTAAAAATTGCAAAAAAAAAAGTTATGCACGTGTTTTCCACTTAGAGTTGCTGTAACAAACTATCGTTGATGCTGATATTACACCGTAAAAAAGAACAGTTTAGTGTGTATTTAACCCATTTATGCCTAGTGGACTCTCCCATCCTTCTAAATTGGATCAATTTATTTCCAAAATTAGAAATGTCTGGTACTTTTTATTTCTTTATTGAGAATATTTCTTGCAAATTCCTTTAAGCATCATGCGGCGTCTCTTCTGGGTCTACGCTGTTTGCCAAGGCCTTTTTTCTAGACGCTAGGCATAAATGGGTTAAGTATCTTGGACTAATAAATGGCCGCAACATGGTAGTTTATAAACCTAGAATAAAATGCCCTTGATGTTGGTTATCTTAAGAAATTAATAACATGTAATATTTGAAAACATTTTTAGATGAAATAAAATACATTTTATGAACAAAATTAATGACAAATGGATTGGCTTAAACGCTTATCATATCCAGACGATGGGTCCCATGAAATAAACAGTTCATTCGCTTAAATCTCTAGGTCGTGGTGAACACTTATAGTGTTTGCATATTCCTTATACAAATATCGTGCAAGTATGTATAAGCCGTGCTCTGTGAAAAGGGGGTTTATTTGATGTGCGTAGAGTTTCGTCCCAGATGCAGTCCGCACAGACTCATCAGGGACGGTACTTTCCGCTTGTATGATATTTTTCGTTTCAAGGAAGTCTCTTCTTAGCAAAAATCAAAGTTATGCGGAAAGTGTCGTACCCGCTTAGCCTGTAACGACTGAACAGGCTAATCTGGAACGACACGATACGCACATGCATTAAGCCCCTTTTTCACAGAGCACGGTCCATTTGAATTTCCTAATCACAACCTAGATCTGCATGATGCGAAATAAATATGCACACATAATCATATCAATACGTCTAATCGCGTCAAGCAACCATGTCGCGCGCCTCAAGCAGGGGGGCATGCGTATACGGGAGCGCATTTAAGTGAGGTTTTGGGAACTAAACAATGCATTACAAAAATGCAGTTAGCCTTACATTTGGTAAAATTTAAATACATTACAAGGGAGGCAAATGCTGTTACAAAAGAACATGCATAAACGGTAGTTGTTTCCCTTGTTTGAACCATGCTAAATCCTTCAAATGCCAGTAACTGTGACCTTCACCTGTGACCTTGACCTTTGACCTAGTGACCTCAAAATCAATAGGGGTCATCTGCGAGTCATGATCAATGTACCTATGAAGTTTCATGATCCTAGGCCCAAGCGTTCTTGAGTTATCATCTGACAACCACCTGGTGGACGGACCGACAGACCGACCGACAGACCGACAGACCGACCGACAGACCGACATGAGCAAAGCAATATACCCCCTCTTCTTCGAAGGGGAGCATAAAAAGTTATTGAAGCAAAACCGTCGACAAATTTGTTGTTTAATTTCTTGACTTTCAAGATGTTGGATGTTCGAATATCATTTTCTCTCATAATAAACAGTATGTGTGCATGTTTACAGTAAAATATTATATAGAATCACGATTATTTTATTATCTTGACGCGTTTGTATGTCTATTAATTCATTTAATGCCGAATTATAACGTTTTAACCCCCATTTTGGGAACTAACTTCCTTTTAAGCACAGTTTGGGACCTGACTTCGAAATGACAAACAGCTATTTCATATGTGAAAGAGATTGACACGAAATACCTACCCTTCTAAAATAAAGTTTATATGTGTACTTCAATAATATAGTTTTATAACATTGTATGTGGTGCAGTATTAGTGTTTTCTTAATCATTTTACTGTAGAATTATAAAAATGCTGTACAATAAACCTGCCGACCAACTGAATCAATTCACGTATTTTAAAGAAGATGGGTTGTGCAGCGGCTGATGTACGAGAAAATATAATGTTTGTCAGCCCTTGCAGTAATATTGTAATTAATTAAATGTATTATATGACGTGTCGACCTTATTTTGATATGAAATTTTCTTTAACCATTCTTTTACTGTATTTTCAGATGATGAAGGTTAAAGGGCGATTATAAGTGCATCTTTCGTTGCAGTATATGTAATTAGGAATAAAATTAGCGGAGGACTGTGATACCATGCCCCATTCATGGACCACATGAGTTTAACTGTAGAATATGCAAGAAAGAGTCCTTCAACAGAGCCGGACTAAAACAGCAAATAAAACAAAATAACCAAGCAAAAATGTACGGATGATGTATTTAGTGTTTTTTTTTTGTTTTTTTTTATTATTTATACATAGACAAGTCTGACATATGGAATGAGTGCTGTATTGGACGTCATCATTGATGACGTTCAATCGAACGAATGATAAAGGGGGCTAAAATTCGTTAAGCTCCAGCGTATAGCAGCGATTTGGGAGTCTTGAAAACTGGTCTGTAACTTTTGCTGAAATTTGACATGTATATGGACCAGAACTCGATCTACACGATGGCGTATTCGTCATATCTGGGAAAAGTCCAGTTTTTGATAAAATTACGAAAAAGTGGTGTTTTTTATTGCGCAATCGCTATAAAATGAGTTCTCGCCGGAAGCGTTAATAGCGTTAATAGCAACCCAAACACAATTCAACCCAAGGAGACAATTCACGCGATAGACACTTCAAATTTGATTTTAATTAATACATATTGCGATTTTATTCCCAAATTAATAAATAAATTCATATTGCGTTTAACATACATAGCTGAACCCGTTTAGAAAATATTAACAAAACAAACAAAAACAAACAACAGTTAAATTTCATTAATGTAAATATGGTAACCTGATTACATATCCACTAGCGTACACATGAAAAATAGTTCGCAAGTAAACAACAAACAATCAAATTTAAACGCAAATAAGTTAACAAAATATATAAAATAAATCCGAGAAATTGATACTTAAAAATACAATTTCTGCACTAAAAACATTTTTGAGAGTCATTAAAACACATAATTTCGGAAGTATACAACCAACATTCAATATGGCTGCCAATGAACGTTCGAAAAGAACGCGAGAAAGTATTTACAAAATAACATCATCAAAATAATTAAAGTGAACGCTACTTCGCCGTTTTTTAGATAAGTATACGATCTATTGAAAAACACTAGCATTTGACATAAACACACCCGTGGATATGGAAATAGACATCACGCGGCTCCCGCATTTTGCGCTGTGTACGGTTGTTCAGAAAACTTGGTAAGTGTCATTGTGTTCTTGAATTTGTCCGATGAGTTGAATTTTATATACCATTACCATGCGAGAAAGTTTTCAAACACATTTATTTCTCACGAAACTTACCTTTAAAAATAAACAACACAAATATTAGTGGCACGAACTGGTATTGGCACGAAACGACAATCAACCGTTAAAGTTCAAGGGCATAATTTGAATGGAAATACATGTGTTGAATATTGGATAAATTAATCGTTTTGCCGTTAAAAGGGTAATTTTTTTTGGTTTGCTTTGCTTATTTTTTTTATCAAAACACAAGTTTTATAGTTTGATTTCTGTATAACAGTTCAGTTAACGTTATATCTTGAATTTATAAATATCGAAATAGATGTCGGAGTTTGCACATTTCGGACGTTGCTATGCAAATTGCAAGTTAGTTCTCGATAGAATATACTGTTTTACCTTTCGCATACAGTTGTGCAGCTGTTTTCCATGTAATGATGCAATGTTTTACGTCTGGAATACCCCCCTCGATGATTATAAATCATTAACTTCTCAAATTATAAGCATCGTCAACTTGACAAGGTTCTGTTTAATTAATAAATGGTAGAATATGTAAAGCTGAGTAACATTAATTCAGCACACATGACTTGATATGAAATACATATATATCTCGTGTGGCGTATTTTCATTTAAACTCTGGGTTTAATGACTACAAGTCGGCCGTGCAGTTAAATATTTTTTAAAGCATAGAAATATTCCAAAATTATTTTGGATTTTGTGTTTGTCATGCATAATTTAAATTTTCATAGGAATAAAATAACTTACAGCGACAGGATTACGGCTTTGTTATGGTAAGCATTTGATACAAATGTTATTAAGAATGAGTGTGGTTGTAAATAAATTTTGACAAAATGGAACGAAAAAAAAACACACAAAATGGAAGTGCGTGCATGTTACTGTATCTTGCAACTTTATTGTTTTAAGAATTGGATTAAAGTTTAAATTTAGGTAAGCGTGTCGCTTATACTAAATTAAGTTCTTAATATCTCCTTTGCTCTTATATGGTATGAAATGCGTATCTCGTGTAACGTAATTTCATTCAAACTCTGGATTTTAATGACGACAAGTCAGACGTGTTATTTTATTTAACAGTAAAATATTTTTAAAGCATCAAGAGATTGTAAAAAATATTTCCGATTGTATTTTTGTCATGCATAATTTAATCTTCCATAAGAATAAAATAACTCGCTGTGTCAATATTTCGGTTTCCTTAATCATGTTTTAGGTAAGAATGGTTAGCATTTGATACACAAGTTTTAAAAAAAATAGTGTGGTTTTTAATAAATTTTGAGAAAGAGACGGATGATCAGAATTGGAGGTTCAAATCTTTGTCAAGTATAAAATGTTAACCATTCTGACCTAAAACACAATACAGGAAACCATACATCCAACTTGTCGTCATTAAAGTCCAGAGTTTACATGAAATTATGTTACACGAGATATGTATTTCATACTATACAGAAGCGAAGGAGTCATAAAAAAACTCAATTTAGTATTAACAACATGCTTACATGTACATCAATTTTAACTTTAATTCTTTGCTTTGAACAATAAAGTTACAAAGATTTGAACCTCCAATTCTGGTCATATTACATTAATATTTGCATATTTTAATACCATATAAATATTGTTTAAATCTATTTGTTGATAAATTTAAAATAGCTGACTTTCCTCTTACATGCCCTTGTATTTCAAGATAGAATACTTTCCTTCACAGAGGAGAGAGGTCTGAGTTTGAATCTCAGTGGGGGCTTCAGAGGATGATTTATTTTTAGAAAAATGATTATATTTGCTCATCTTTTTAAATGACTTTGAGCCACACACCTTAAAATTAACTGCATGGCATAGTAAATTTAAGTATAAATAAGAAACATATCTTTATCTTTGCCATTTAGAATATATCTGGTGATTACAAGGTAGAAATCCGTCTTTTTTGCGCTTTAAAACTTAAAAATAATCGCGTTTGTAGAAATAGACGTAAATGTCTACAAATCCTACTTTCAGTTTAAAAGCGGTACCGTTTGAACAATAATATATTACTTTGTAACTAGGCTATAGATTTAATTTTATCTATGCCAATTAGAATATACAATGTATCTGGTGGTTAAAAGGTAGAAATCCGTCTATTTTGCGCTTTAAAACTAAAAAATAATTGCCTTGGTCAAAATATGAGAATACGTATATAGAAATCCTACTTACTGTTTTTAAATAAAAAAATAATAAATTACTTTCTACCTAGGCTATAGATTAAATGACCCTATAATGATCAGATTTGTATGGAATGAGTGCTATATTGACGTCATCATTTGATGACGTTCAATTGAACGAATGATAATGGCGACTAAAATTCGTTAAGCTCCTGGTTATAGCCGCGATTTGGGAGTCTTGAAAACTGGCCCAACACTTGTGCTGAAATTTGACATGTATATGGACCAGAATGCGATCTACCTTTTGGCGTATTCGTCATATCTGGGAAAAGTCCAGTTTTTGATAAATTTACGAAAAAGTGGTGTTTTTTATTGCGCAATCGCTATAAAATGAGTACTCGCTGGAAGCGTTAATAGCGTTAATAGCAACCCAAACACAATTCACCCCCAAGAGACAATTCACGCGCTAGACACTTAAAATTTGATTTTAAATAATACATATTGCGATTTTATTCCCAAATTAATTAATAATTTCATCTCTCGTTTAACATACGTTTTAGAAAATATTAACAAAACAAACAAAAACAAACAGCCGTTAAATTTTATTGTTGTAAATATGGTAACCTGATTACATATCCACTAGCGTCTATGCATATTTACACATAAAAAATAGTTCGCAAGTAAGCAACAAACAATCACATTCAAACGCAAATTATTTAACAAAATATATAAATTTATGCTAGAAATCGAAACTTAAATACAATGTCTGCACTAAAAACACAATACCAATAGTTTTTACAATAACACATTCGACATGTACATGTACTTCCAACAACACGCCAACCTCTATTTTCAAAGCGAATGTGTAGAGTAACATTTCAACAATAAAGACAAACTGGAACTGGAGTTTAACTTAGTGCGCAAATTGGAAGTGATTACAGTAATTTATTTTTCAACTTGTCAATCTCCGTAGTATACGTTTAGTTGTGAGATGTTAACGGTTTCCCAAAAAAAACATGCCTTCGCTACGAAGTCAAAGTGGGTGGGGAACGAGACTGCTTGTGGATTTCGAGTTGCTGGAAGTTTGTAACGAAGCTGCTTTTGTGCAATATTCAGCGATTTTGCAAGCTGTGTGTTTGAAGTTGGAGATATATATTGCTGACATTAATGATGTTGTGTACGTTCTTGTGACCACTGATCTGCATATGATACCAGTGGGAGAGCATCCCGAATCCCAGTTCCCACATAGTCTGCAACAGATGTTTCCTGGTCGAGTGGTTGGTAAGTTTCATCGTTATACATGCATATTACACATTTTACATTATTTGTGCTATTTTTGACACCCATTTTTCATGCTGATGAACCAACGGTCAGTGCCAGTAGTCCTACTGTCATTGGTCTGTGTGCTTGTTGAAAGTACATGTAGAAAGGGTTGATTAGCTCCAATAAGCCATGTTGCTCTTTTTTGGATAAAATTTATGGCAGTTGGCTTTTTTATCTTTGTGCAGCAACATCTGCCGCCTCATTTTTTGAAAACATTAGTCGCACACTGTTCATATTGTGGAAAAATGAGTCTTGCGTGTAAAAGTAAGAAAAATGGGTGGTGACTATTCAACAATGTGAAAAAATGAGTCGCGCATTGTTTAAAATACTTAAAATATCAGTCGCAAACATTAGAAAAATGTAAAAAAAGTGTCTCACAATGTTGAAAATTGTGAAATATGAGTCGTACAATGTTGAAGGTTGTAAAAAATGAGCCTCGCAATCTAGACAATTATGGAAAAATAAGTAAGGGGACAAAAATTCCACTCGTCTGCTCATATTGACGAGTGAAATCTTTAAAGGACAAGTGAATTTCCCTAAAGCGCTCGTCCTACAGGACGAGAGAAAAAGCTGATGTTAAAATATGTTTTTTAAGACCCGTAAATAATTAAATAAAATCATTTTCTTAAAGCATATCTATTCCGAAAGTAGAACGAGAATGAACTGGAAATTGTAATTGTAAATTTCATACAACAGGTGCGCATTGTTATGCGAGACTAAGTCGCGAGTAAATATTGGTGTCAATGTTGACAGGGAAACATCCGACTGCATTCACTGTAAGTATTGATTTTTAAAGAATTATTTAACTGCAAAGTACAGTTTATAACTAGTCTGAATTTCGTCCAAAAAATGTCTGACATTTGAGCGTTCTTTAAAGGGATGGGGGGGAGTTTGGTGTTCAAACATCCCAAACAGGAAAGCACGCAAGCATTAGAAAAAAGTAAAACAGCAGTCTTCATTTATTTATTTTGTGTTCCTCATAAATAACTTATTTCACTGCTCAACATTTCTTTTTTGATCAGCTGGCATGAATAACTGAGTAAGCAGCATTTTAGCAGTGATATAGTAAATTTTATTAGTCATATTAGCCCTTTGCAAACTTTATTTCACACATATTCAAGGACGAGTGCATATGTGTTTGCAGGACGAGTGCACATTTAAATGCACTCGTCCTGCAGGACGAGTGCAGTTTAGAAATATTTTTGTCCCCTGTAAGTTGCACACTGTTCAAAATTGTGAACAAATGACTTGTGACTGTTGGAAATAGTGAAAATAATTAATTGAGCATTGTTCAAATTTGTGAAAATATGAGTCTCAAACTATTCAAATTTGTGAGAAAAAAAGTCGCTAACTGTCGAAAAATGTGAAAAAATGAGTTGCACACTTTTTAAAATACTGACCATTTGCATTGCAAATTCCTCTACCGGTAATTAAAATACTGACCATTTGCGTTGCAAATTCCTCTAATTTTTGCAAAAACAGCTTTCACTATTTATTTATTTAATAATAATCAGCGTTCTAGATAAGCTGCGTATCAGCGTAATATACGCATTCGAAATATCAAGATACGCTCAATTTATCATTTCCGTGCGTACATTTAAGCAAGCCAATCTGGACTTACGCTAATGCTGTAAATTCTCTGCGCAGTGCCCCAGATAATTATTTGAGAAATAGGGTTTTCACCCATTGATTTGAAAAATAGGGTGATTTCCTTCTTGAAATAGGGTGAAATAATTTATAAAAATGCATACCTTTATATCATTAATGTTTTACTTCTGTGGAAGATGCTCACTTGTACTGATTCAATAAAACTTTAAACTATCATAATTAACTTTAATAAACTGATGTTTCATAACATCTTTAATCATTGAAACTGTCCTTAATATAAACTTAAAACAAACAAAAATTCGATAACACGAATGATCATTTGGCTCTTGCTTTCTTGGTTCGAAACAGTTTGCGATCGACTGATATTTTTTTCTCAACAATAGCGGAAGTCTTTCGACCTCTCTTAGACATTTTTATTTTGCATCGTTATAGAAACTGAAAGTACGGGCACTTTATAAATACATGCACAATGAGCGACGGATAAAGTCAGATTGAAAACGCATGTATGTCGAGGAAAACAATTTGATCACACTTTATTTAACTATGAAATCTAGAACGCAGAGAGTTTGAATAAAGCTTGACTGTTTTCATGGTCCGTCATCCAGGCGCTTGCTTAATAAATACGCGTGACGATAATAATTTCAAAGAGAAAATACCGAAAATGAGCATTTAGTATTTTCGATTGAAGCTATTGTGTTGTACGCATTGAATTTGACGAATTTGCGCACAAATCAAAATGGTTGCGTTTTCAATAGGCATGTTATTGAATTTCTTTGCGTTTTTAGACATTTTAATAGGGTGAAAGACGCAGATACACAGCTTATCTGGGGCACTGATGCGTATATCATAAACAAAAAATATAAACAGCTGATTGTCTTTAGCCAAAAAATGAGACTGGTTATCGTAAAAATTAGAGCTGGTTGTAGAAATAGTTAGCCAGTCGGTATGTATACTCTGTAGCATCTAGATGCATGGTAAATTTAGTATTGATTTTTTAACAGACAGTCAAGCGCTTATGTGTTTATTAAATTACATGAAGTGGTCAGCATGGCTTCTTCCAAGCCAACACAAATTACTTCTCAAAGTACAATTGATTCTTTGTGTATGGCAAAAATTGTATCGAGTAATAAAATTTTACTGCCAATACTGAATGATTTAAATTCCTCTGTTTTAAAATCAAAAAGGAACCACTAAAATGCTAATAAAACAACTGTTGAAAGTTGGCAAAAAAGTTCTCCGTTGGCCACGGTGGTGGATAATAACGACGAAGATCTTAAATGTAATCTGCCAACAAGTTAAAATAACAAGAAATTAAGAAACCTACTAATATGAAGGAATACACATAGTTAGTGGTTAATTGTTATTAAAGTAGAGTGTCTGTACCCCGGCTATATTCTGGTTTTACTTTTAGCAAATTACCCTTCAACCAAGGCGAAATTTGACCATTTACCCCTATGCTTTGAAAAGTGGGGGTATTTACCCCCATGGGTACATTTTTTTTATCCTATTACCAGCTGAAAATCGATAGTATAACAACGATCGTATAAACTTTACCTTAATACTATCGCTATTTTTTCCGACCTCTATCTTAAGAACACTATATGTTTAAATGTGACGTCATAGCAAATGATGACGTTGAAGTAAACAAACACTTTGAAGTCAACTTGGAAAACCAGCGCTGTTTCTTTGAATTTTAAAGTATTTATACTTTTTTTGAACGATAAATGACCACAAAAAAGGATAAATAGAAAATTATGTGGATAAACTGGATAAAGATCAAGTTTATCATGCTCGGCACGAACCATGTTAGCGGCAAGCCTCGCGCTTCATCGGTTCTAAGCCTCGCATGATAAACTTGATCCAAAACTCACATAATATTCTCTATATCTATAATGCTGAATAATTGAGGTAAAAAAACAAGTCTATTATAAAAAAATTCAGTTTAAAGAAATCGTAATTATTTTTTATTTAAAGTTATTTACGGCCATTTCATATGCCTATAATTATTATCATTTTTTTTATTATGATATTGTGTGACAGAGGTCCTAATTTAACGACAACTCTTGTGTTTAAACTGTTAAACAAATTAACAGTATACTATATGCAAAGACTCACACTGGACAAATTAATCATTAAATCTACAATGAATGGGAAGTAAGCATTTGTCCCTCTATTTACATTGTTTTTTATCATGATAGAGTTTTTTTTCTCTAACCCGTGATATTAAAGAAAAGATGAAACTGATCAAACAGCAAAGCTCAGTCTTGTATGGTATGAAATTACTGAGGGTGTATATCTCATACACCATCACTCACTTACTAAGGCTCGATTGGTCATTGTTGGCTCGGGTACTACTTACATGTACCCTGGGTAGTATACTTACATGTACCCCGGGTACGGAGTATATACTTAAACGTACCCGGTGATATTAGACTGTACCTGAGTTGTATATCCTCCCAAAATCCGATACGCTACTGATTACCGTTAAACGATATTGTTTACCTTAAACAAACTTCTATTTTAAAATTTCTGCATCATGTTGCTTTTTATCCCCACACTTTTTGAAAAGCGTGGGGATATTGATCATATTGTGGGTATCTCCGCCGTCCGTCCGTCCTGGCCTGGCCACTATCTCCTCCTACACTATATGCACTAGAACCTTGAAACTTACACACATGGTAGCTATGAGCATATGTGCGACCCTGCACTATTTGGAATTTTGATCTGACCCCTGGGTCAAAAGTTATGTGGTTGGGCCCGGGCCGGGTCAGAGATTTTTACTCATTTTTTAGGTTATTTTACTATAATTTCTTCATTTCTACACTGATTGTCTTCAAATTGATACCAAACCTCTCTTATGACAATACGGTAAATCTCAACTATGCATGGCCCCATTACCAACCCTGGGGGCCCCGCCCACATAGGCCACTCCCACTAAAAATTGCAGTTTTACTATAATTTCTTAATTTCTACACCGATTCACTTCAAATTGATACTGAACCTTTCTTATGACAAAACTATCAACCTCAGATATGCATGGGCCCCATTACCAACCCTGGGGAACCCCACCCACATAGGCCACGCCAACCCAAAAATGCCTTTTACTATAATTTCTTCATTTCTACAACGATTCACTTCAAATTGATACGGAACCTCGGCCCCATTATCAACCCTGGAGCGCCCCGCCCACATAGGCCACACCCACCAAAAATTGCCTTTTACTATAATTTCTTCATTTCTACACCGATTTACTTCAAATTGATACTGAACCTCTCTTATGACAATACGATCAATCTCAACTATGTATGGCCCCATTACCAACCCTGGGGCAACCCGCCCACATAGGCCACGCCCATCCAAAATTGCCTTTTACTATAATTTCTTCAATTCTACACCAGTTCACTTCTAATTGATAATGAACTTCTCTTATGACAATACGGTCAATCTCAACTATGCATGGCCACATTACCAACCCTGGGGTGCCCCTGGGTCAAACATGCGGCGTGGGGATACGCGTCGGCCTCTGCCGCACCATTTCTAGTTAAGTATGCATGTCTATAATATAAAGGCTGTTAAAAGGAAAATTGACCTAAATGTGAACATAATTAATTTTTACAAATTAGCCGACAACAACTGATTTAGCATTAAAATTCTCAGTTACGTTTTAGTATATTTATCGTACCCAGGGTACATGTAAGTATACTTAAGAGTACCTGAGGTGCATGTAAGTACTGTGCCAACAATGACCAATGAAGCCTTACTAACTGTATAATGATTATATCTCACCAACTACCTTAACCTTGTGTTTATTAACCTGAAATTTATGTAAAATCTGGCTTTTTTACTTTAATTTTTCATTCAATTGATTATGCAATTTTTGACTTATCTCGTGGAAATTATTTGAATCTTTGGATATTAATGTATTTTAATGTTGTGTTTGTCACGCATAATTCAGTGTTTTCCAAAAAAATTGAGTAGCCAGTTATATGGGCAGCAACTATGCGGTAAAACAAAAGCATTTGTGACATTTAACTTGATGTATTTGGGAATAGTAGCCGGCATGTAAAAGAAGTCGTTTTAATGCAGGTATTACATTGTAAATATTTATTTATTATTTCGAAGATAACAGTCATTGCAACGTGTTTAGTGAATATTACATCGATAGGCTGGCATGAAAAGTAGCTCCTTTTGAAGCACAAACTGCATCCAAGAATATATCATGGCTGACCCGGTTTGATGAGGCCTGTTTTTGATAATAATTTATTACTATTTTTACTTCCGTGTTCATAATCTTTACGGGCGCCATGCTGGAAATAGTCCGTTTCCCACAATGCATTTACAGCGTTGACACACTGGGTCTATACCGGGAAAAACCACGCGCCAGTTTTGACGCCTGACGTCATCCCGCCGAAATTTTCATTGGGCAATTCATATGTAAACGTCATTGTATTCGCAAAAAGGCGGTAAACTTTAAAAGCCAGACATTGAGGGCAAGGTGCGAAAGTAAAATGTCTCGGATATTGGGAAAAAAACGCGCGTGTTAGTCAGTTAAATAGTTACTTAGTTAGTTACTTATTTTGTTTAAAGTTCATAAATTTATATTGAAAAGTGTAAGGCAATAATAACTTAAACGGACTAATGCACAATGTGACCAACGGACTGTCGGATTACTAACGGTAAGAAAACATGCAGTTTATTGTCAATATTGACAAAAATCTGCGCAGATTTATTGGCTTTGCGTAATGCCCCTTTTCGCACTGTTTTCAGAAACTTGTGTTTACAATCACACTCGCATATGGAAATATCATGAATATAAGTGACATGAACGCCTGTGAATGTCTTTGCTGCAACTAGTTTAGTGGAGTGTAACATATATTATGCGCATGCGCTTCGATTGTTTTATTACATGCGGTATTGGCAGCCATTTAAAGAAATGTGAAAACAACACATTAATCTTACTTGTTCTCGTTCTAATTAATATAATTTTTCAACAGCTTGGTCGAGTATCGAGGTAAATATATTTAAATGCGTTTGCATATAAACTGAATACCGTATGAAACGTGTAGATGATGCTTTTCTGCATTTATTAACGACTGCAATTGTTTGTGAAATACCATTGTTTTTTACTGTTATAAAATTGTGTATTTCTAATATTTGGGTATAATACGTGTGTCTGGATATATTAGATATATTATATGGTTGTTTTATATAGTGCATATACAATGAATAACTTATGAGGGCTTAGTGTGACGATTTAGAATACAGTTTGGATCCTGATGAGACGCCATGGTTTGTGGTGTCTCATAAAGTGCAAATATTTCAAGGGAGACGACTGTTATAAGTTTCTGATCAGCACAAATTACACAATTAACTCCCTTTCTTTACGGGCTCCATGAAAATGCTATGTCCACGTATAAAACTGTTTTACAGTGTGAAGACCCTACATAAAAATGCGGATTTTTTTCTTACGTGGTATCTTGCGACACACATTTTCAAGTCTATTTCATTACATTTGGCATATATATTAACAAAAATGGCATCGTATGTACATGTCGTCATAGTATATAAGCAACATTGAAGCCTAATATACATTCATCTATTATTATTTGGGCACAAATAATTTTACCGTATGAAGACCCTACATAAAAATGCTGATTTTGTTCTTACTTGGTACCTGGCGACACACATTTTCAAGTCTATTTCATTAAATTTGGCATAGATATTTATAAAAATGGCATCGTATGAACCAGTAGTCAAAGTATAAGCAACATTGAAGCCTAATATGCATTCATCTATGATTATTTGGGCACAAACAATTTTACTGTGTGAAAGCCCTACATAAAAATGCTGATTTTTTTCTTACTTGGTATCTGGCAACACACATTTTCAAGTCTGTTTCATTAAATTTGGCATCTATATTAATAAAAATGGCATTGTATGAACATGTCCTCATAGTATAAGCATAGAAGCATAATACGCATTCATCTATTATAATTTGGGCTCATACAATTTTACCGTGTTAACACCATATATCAAGTTGCAGATTTTTTTAATACTAGTATTCGCCACATACCCACAGGCATTTTCATTAATATCTCAGAAAAAAAGACATATAAATTAATACACATGGCATCTAAAGAACATTTTATCAAAGTTAAACATGGTTCCCAGCCAACCTGGAAATCAGGGAAAACTGGAAAAAGACTCTTTTTTTCCAGTCAGGGAATTTGGAAAGTTTGTGAAATCAGGGAAAAATCAGGGAATTTTGTTTGGTCAGACTTTCCCGACTTGTGTCGAGAAGTCCATACAATTTAAACAGCAAATCATTTCCTCTGCATATCTATCGTGACTTTGTAGTATACGTGTAGCTTAGTTATGTCTGCAACTGCTATTTATTCAGGGTGTCTAAAACAAGAAATAGGTCAAAATCATGATCCTGGAAGTTTTATTTTCCATCAGGGAAAAATCAGGGAATTTTGTTCATACAAAAAGCTGGGATTCCTGTTAAAGCAATATAGAGGCATGAAATGCATTTTTCTGTTATATGTCCACAAATAATTCCACTTAGTGATGACCCAGCTTGAATATGAGGATTTGTTGAATTATTATTGCTAACCGACATACATTTTTAGTAGTACATCAGGATTCAATACCAATACCTTAGTGAAAATGGCATCGGAAGAACATTTGTTCATTGTACTAGATAGAATGATACATTATATCTATCCATCTTATACTTTTTTGCAGTTTCAGTAATATTTGGTCTATAAATGATTTCAACATGATATAATTATTAATCATTGCTAGGAAATGTTTATATGTGAAACAAAAATTAAAAAAGACGTTTTTTTCCCCCATTTATGTATCTATGTATACATCTTTTGTTGCAAACAGTTATGCAACATGTGTCAGAAAACACCCACGACAAATATATGGACGGAATGATTTTTTCACTTATGTGGGTGTATGTTGGCTCCACTTCACACGATACAGTCATTGTAGTTTAATTGAAAAACGCATCTTACAATGTGAGATGAGTTCTGGGTTCAAGCCCCAGCAGTGGCCTATCATGTGTGATATACAGAGCCCATTATGATTAAATATACACAGTTATCTATTTAAAGAATTCAATTAAATATAAGGAATAATGTTAAAGGGGAATTGCTGCTTAACCATTTTTGGGATTGTATTGTAATTTTTTGCCAAATTTGACATTCAATAACAGGGTTTATAGACATCCCAAGCATAACTGTTTCTAAATTTTAAAAAAAAAACAAGTCGAAGTGTGCAGAATATCAAAAATTTGAAACTTTCTGATGTCTAAAAGTCATTAAATGCCACTTAAAGTTTACATTTTTTTGTTCAAAATGACCCATTTTGTGCTGTTCATTATTGGTTAATGTTTTACGCTGTCAGGTCCAAAAGCGCACATTCTGTAGCTTGTTTGGACCATAATCTATAATGCGGCCAAGTTTCAGCAGATTCGGCCCAGTGGTTCTGATTTTATACGCCGTGCCTAGCTTTTAATGAGTATTACTCACTGACTTATGCATATGAGCTCGGCTGTTTTCGGAGAATACCTGAGGTATTCTCATAGCCAGCTCATCGTATGTGTCATGTCTTTTCGCCTTCTGGCGTCCGCCATGCTAAAACCTTAACATTGACCCATTGTACCCACAATTTTCGTACCCACATTTTTTTTCGTAACCAAAGTTTTCGTACCCACATTTGTTTAGTACCAAAAATGTGTGTTCCCGCATTTTCTTACCCAATATTTTCGAACCCACATTTTTTTAGTTCCCACTCATTCCATCCCGCGAAACCCTTAAGGTGTCGCAACTCTAGTATAATTGCTATGAGTGGTACTTAATTACACGTTTTGTTCCGTATATGTCATGATTCTTGTTTCTCACTTTTTTATGGAAATAAACCATTGTCTGTGTTACGTCATTTCTTCCTACGATGTTTCTGCATTCATTTTCAATTGTATTCAGCACTTACATACATGATAAAAAAGATTTGGATCGGAATGAATTCGTTATGCATTTTACATGTTAACATTAATTAAGATTAAAAGGCAATGTTAGGAACAAACGAAATAATCTTTCTAAGTGAACCAATACTTTATTCCCTCAATACAACAGTCTTTTATACCCCGGTAATATGTATTCACATAGGTATAAAAGAGAAAAAAATACATGTATATATTGATTACTTCTACTGAAATAATATCGGGTATTGCATTTGCACAAATCTTTCTATCCACTACAAATTCACTTTTTGCGATTATAATATAGTGACCAACTCAGAACTGGTTTAAAAGAAGGTCGTCCACATTGTTTCACATCAAAGTCACATGCATGTATCAGTATCGTTATGGTAAAACGCGTCAAATGTCATTGTATTAAATAGACAATTAATATTTAAGTTTCCATAAAAATCATCCACTGATATGGATTTTCTAAGCAGGTGTCAGGTATTCCAAATTGCTTCATGTATTCCGAATCGCAATAATGGTAGTATTTGGTTACAGCAACCTTATCCTAGTATCGAACCGGCTTTACCCTAGTCTGTTTTTCATTACACTTATAGTGTACGTATATGTGATTGTTTTGTGTGTTTAACTGGCGAGGTACTTCGACGTAATCTTATTGTTTCTTTGGTGGGTTTTCATGTACCTTTCGCTTTCTAGAGCGGTACACACTTCGTTACGCCGTCTTTTTTAATCTTGGCATCCTCAACATATATAACTGGCGTCTTGATATCTGGAAATAGTAAGCATAGTATTCCGTTCGAGGCATATTCAAACATAAGTATGTTCATATGTGTTAAAATAAACAGTTAAGAATTACACTGTGTTAATAATACCGTCGAATGTCATATTGCACACACTAAATGTGCGAGAAAACATATAATAATAAAAATTAATAACATAACAATTAATAAAAAAGATAACGGTTGATTTCCTAGTGTGAAAATGTTTTCCAAAACATTCGCACCAATGCGGAATTCATTCACGACAATTATTTTGCATAAAACCTTCTAACATAAGAAAGAGCTGTTTATCATTTGGAAGTCAGGTCCCAAAATGTGCTTAAAAGGAAGTTAGTTCTCAAAAAGGGGGTTAAAACGTTATAATTCGGCATTAAATGAATTAATAGACATACAAACGCGTCGAGATAATAAAATAATCGTGATTCTATGTAATATTTTACTGTAAGCATGCACACATACTGTTTATTATGAGAGAAAATGATATTCGAACATCCAACATCTCGAAGGTCAAGAAATTAAACAACAAATTTGTCGACGGTTTTGCTTCAATAACTTTTTCATTCCGATGTCTACGGTATTTAAACAAAAAACCGAGGGAAGCACAAACACCAGAGCCGAAAGGGCTTATTCATTTAAAAGAAATATAAATATAAACTGGCTTACCGGGTGAAAATATCCGCTACTCCTTCACGAAAAACACGAAAACGACGCCATCTTGGAAGTTTAGTTCCCAAAACCTCACTTGAACGCTGTAAGCTCCCGTATACGCATGCCCCCCTGCTCAAGGCTACAATGGAAACATGAAATATTTTCATATTATGTACATGTATGTAGTGAAAGAACATGTGAGCCTGTTAATTATTATGCAGGACGGGACTTCAAAACATATTTGCACAAATAATCATCGTATCAAGAAGATGTGTTGCGTGCTCGTCGCTCGTTTTATGTTAAGGTCACAGCCGACACGTGAAATGTTCGCATATTTCTTATATGTTTTAAATATAAGGACGGGTGTGTGTCCGGCCAATAACGTTGTTGTGCATGATTGGATTTCTAATTGGATTGATACAAAGATCATCACATCAATACGACTTGTCACGTGCAAACACATGTCGCTTGCTTCAAGGTCAAGGGAACAATGGACTCTTGGCGCTTGTGCATATACCTTATATTTTCATAACAATATCGTGGATTATGGGATTTCGAAATAAATGTGAAACCAAAATTCATAATTCTAATATTTGAACGTAGTTTGGAGTGAGATAACCATGTAAACCATTTCAAGACGACTTTGTGTGTAACCGAAATTCAAAACACTGCTACATGCTGTTTGAACTGTTCACATTAGGTTAAGCACTAACCACTCGTTTCTGTGTGCAGTGAAATATTGCTGCGGAATTCTCGTTCTTCGGATACATTTCTAGCTTATTTTGCAGTACAAAAGTAGAAATTGAAGGCACATCAATTCAACGATATACCCTATATGACATGATACAATAACATAAAAGTATAAGTAACATAAATACATCGAAACTGGACAGGTAATGGAAAATGTATGTGTAAATCTATAGTTCAATTCAATTCGTGAGGTTATTTGGTGTCTGGTACTTGCACATCCATAAACATGTACAGTTGCTGCTATTACAATTGCCCTTACTTTATAAATGAAAAGCAACTGTACAGCTGTCTTATAATAACAATAACACCATTGTATTTTTACTCATTCCTTATATCACCTTTTCCCGAGAAAATAAGTAAACCAAGCAAATTACAATATATCTGATCATGTTGTCATAAGTAGAGTTTATTTCACTATTACATTTATTCGCTATAAGATTTAAAGTACTATTGCATTAAAGTCATTATTTGCCTTTGCATGTCTCCGCTAAAACAACACGTAGCCCTGTCATTGTGGTACACGAGTTCTCCCTGTGGTGCGGGCGGATGCAGTGCCGGGATAAGCAACGTCGCGGCCCATAGGGCAGTGAAAGTTTATGGGGCCCACGTCCTCAGTCAAGGCATAAGATTAGGCTAAGTAAGTAAAAAATTATTCACGGACTCATCAGGCCCTTAAAAGTCGCGAGGCCCTGAGGCAGTTTCCTTCTCTGCCTAATTGGTAATCCGGGACTGGGCGGATGGCTACGTCCCCTTATGGAGTTACCCTATCCGCTAATGAGAACAAGAACCCTTGCGTGACTTTATGACGGACAAGGTAGAAGACTATGCGGACGCGCATGCTGGGTTTGGAGCTACGCTGGCCGCATATGACACAAGACCATTTTCACATCACGCAGCTTCAATATGTTGTAAGTTGTGACCCAACAAATGACCCTGAACTGTTTAAAGATTTATGATGACTAATGTGATCTTTATTACGACAGATAAGCTTGTAATAGCACGTCGAAAAAAACGAAAACAATGTTAAACAAGAGATGTGTTTGTCAGAAACACAATGCCACCTTTTGCGCCGCTTTAAAGCCATATATTTGACCTTTGACCTTGGAGGATGACATTGACCTTGACTCAAAATGTGCAGCTCGATGAGATGCACACACATGCGAAATATCTAGTTGCTGTCTTCAATATTGCAAAAGTTATCGAAAAACTTTAACCAAAGTTTAAGTTTTAGGACAGAATGACAGAGTGACAGAATGACAGACAGACAGACAGACAGGCCAAAAACAATATACCCCCGATCATTCGATCCGGGGGCATAAAAAGTTAAGAAAATTGATGTTTTTTTATTTTTTGACCTTTTACCTTGAAGGTTGACCTTTCACCACTCAAAATGTGCAGCTCCACGAGATAAAAATGCATGCAAAATATGAAATTGCTGCGTTCAATATTAAAAAAGTTATGATAAAACTTTAACGAAGGTTAAAGTTATAGGAAAGAAAAATGCAATGATATTTGACCTTTGACCTTGAAGGTTGACCTTGACCTTTCACCACTAAATATGTGCAGCTGTATGAGAAGTAAGTAAGAGATTGAATGGAGAAATTAAATTATTTTTTTTAATGTTGACCTTGAAGGATGACCTTGACCTTTCACCACTCAAAATGTGCAGTTCCACAAGATACACATGCATGCCAAATATGAAGTTGCTGTGTTCAATATTAAAAAAGTTATGATAAAACTTTAAAGAAGGTTAAAGTTATAGGAAAGAAAAATACAATGATATTTGGCCTTTGAACTTGAAGGTTGACCTTGACCTTTCACCACTAAAAATGTGCAGCTGCACGAAAAGTAAGTAAGAGATTGAATGGAGAAATGAAAACTTTTTCTTTTAATTTTGACCTTTGATCTTGAAGGAACACCTTGACCTTTCACCACTCAAAATGTGCAGCTCCACGAGATACACATGCATGCCAAATATGAAGTTGCTGTGTTCAATATTTAAAAAGTTATGATAAAACTTTAACGAAGATTAAAGTTTCAGGAAAGAAAAATACAATGCTATTTGACCTTTGACCTTGAAGGATGACTTAACCTTGACTTTTCACCACTCAAAATGAGCAGCTACATGAGATACATATGCATGGTAAATATCAAGTTGGTATGTTCAATATTGCAAAAGTTATCAAACTTTAACCAAGGTTAAAGTTTTGGGACAGAATGACAGACAGACAGACAGGACAAAAACAATATACCCCCGATCTATCGATCTGGGGGCATAAAAATAACGGTAATTCATTTTCGATAAGGAAAATGCAAATGTCCGAACATTACCGGTATCCTTTGTGCGCTCATAGTATTTTCCTAATTAAGGTCAAAATCGTATTTTATTACGGATTATGGTGATACTATATATGTTTATGCGTTTGATTATTTAATTCACTTAAACTCAAACTTAACTGCGTCGTATGAAATCGCTCCCTGATATCCACACAGGCTAATCAGGACGACACTTTCCGCTTTGATGATTTTTATCGTTTAAAGGAAGTATTTTTAAAACGAAAATCCAAAAGAGCCGGGAAGTGTTGTCCCTGAGTTGCCTCTGCGGACTGGATAGGCTCATCCATGTTTGTTATGCTTAGTGTTTCTGTGTCCCGACCGTAGTGTATACGACATTAAAATAAAATACTTATAGTGATAACTTTTTCCGAACACAATATTTAAACCATAACCCCTTTGCAATATATTGCTCCTGGTATATGTATATTTTAAAAAAATTAAGTCGTTTATTTATGATTCCTTATTTAGAACTAAAACAACAACAAGAGTACCACATAACGGGTGCCAACGCTCGGCTGCGGGTGCAGTTTTTAATAAATGAAAGATTGTCAGAAATTTTTTTAGAGGTCACTTGACCTTTGACCGAGTGACCCAAAAATGGATGTGGCGTGTAGAACTCATCAAGGTGCAGCTACATATGAAGTTTCTAAGTTGTAGGTGGAAGCACTTTGATTTTAGAGCCAATGTTCAGGTTTTAGCATGGCGCGTACGGCGGACGACACGACACGACACGACCCGACGAGCTGGCTATGACAATACCTCGGGTTTTCTCCGAAAACAGCCGAGCTAAAAAACAACAAGAAATGGTCATTAATTGTTATCGTTATTAAAATCATAAACGCATTGAACATTGTTTCTGGTTATGAAGCAATATTTGTTTTATTCTTAACAGTCAAGAACTTTATGTATTTATTGTATATAATATAAACAGTTAATTTCAATTTCATTCAATTAAGCTGTATATCATTCAGTGTTAATGAAAGAAGAATTTACATGTATTATACCATTAACAAATAAGACTTGGCTGTGGTATTTCCAACATTGTATTGATAAAAGTAACAACAAAGACTCAAAATCAACGAATATTTCGCAAACTATTGTGTTAAATAATGTTCTACCTTAAAAAAAACAGTGTTCCTTTTAGCATAGCCAACATTTCAACGCTAGACGTTGTATAATTCAAATGCTCGTTTATATTTTTTGTTCGACAATATATTCCATGTTAATTCCCGCCACCCGAACATTTAAGAGCGAACGCGAGACTGGCTTCGGGCAGTGTCGGAAAAACGACAAGCTTCCAAAGCTGCACGAAGCCAATGTCAAAGCTCAGTAAGGTGAACATTATATAAGTTTAAATATAAATTAAAGCTATTTCACAGCATAGCAGCTCAAGATCGGATTCCTCACATCCATTGTTTAGTAAAAGTAACTTTGTGTATGTGTTTATATATACGGAGAAAGTTAATCATACAGTCAGCAAATGTTCAGGTGTGAATAAACAATATCTTAACAAGATCACCAATTGGGCGGATCTTTATAAAGTAATATCCATGTGCATGAATCCTTTGCGATTATATGTTGATATTCAACTGTACAAGGCTCAAATATCTTACTACATGTAGTATCGCCAGAATAAAAGCAAGAAATGTGAGAATTTTATGATGAGGACTTAACAAACTTCCTCTTTCAAACAATAAATTCATTTTCGATCGTATTTCAACTTATTGTGGCTCCGTAAATGTGTATCAAGTGTTCCTTTTTGGCTGAATTTCATTGGAATGTTTTTTCCCGGGTGTGGCACCTCATGTGCACCTTCAGGTATGATTTATTTGAAAAGCTATTGTCACATACGCTGCAACTGTGTGGACGCTCTCCCGTGTGAATCATATGACGAATGAGATTAGAACTGGGGACAAAGCCCTTTTAACACACCCTGCAACAGTGTGGACGCTCTCCCGTGTGAATCATATGGCGAATAAGACTAGAACTGGTGACAAAGCATTTTAACACACCCTGCAACTGTGTGGACGCTCTCCCGTGTGCATCATATGACGAATGAGACTAGAACTGGTGACAAAGCCCTTTTAACACACCCTCCAACTGTGTGGACGCTCTCCCGTGTGCATCATATGACGAATGAGACTAGAACTGGTGACAAAGCCCTTTTAACACATCCTGCAACTGTGTGGACGCTCTCCCGTGTGCATCATATGACGAATGAGACTAGAACTGGTGACAAAGCCATTTTAACAAACCCTACAACTGTGTGGACGCTATCCCGTGTGCATCAACATATGCCTAGTGAGGATGGAAATTTGAGTAAATCTCATTCCAAAAACATTGCAACTGTATGGCCGCTCTCTCGTGTGAATTCTCATATGCTCAGTGAGTTTGGAACTTGTAACGAAGCTCTTCCCACACACGCTGCAACTGTATGGCCGCTCTCTCGTGTGAATCCTCATATGCTCAGTGAGTTTGGAACTGGTGACAAAGCACTTCCCACACACGCTGCAACTGTATGGCCGCTCTCTCGTGTGAATCCTCATATGCTTTGAGAGATGGGAACTGGTGACAAAGCACTTCCCACAAACCCCACAACTGTATGGCCGATCTCCTGTGTGAATTCTCATATGCTTTGAGAGATGGGAACTGGTGACAAAGCACTTCCCACAAACCCTGCAACTGTATGGCCGATCTTCTCTGTGAATTATCATATGCTTTGAGAGATGGGAACTGGTGACAAAGCACTTCCCACAAACCTTGCAACTGTGTGGCCGCTCTCCTGTGTGAATTCTCATATGCTCTGAGAGATGGGAACTGGTGACAAAGCACTTCCCACAAACCCTGCAACTGTGTGGCCGATCTCCTGTGTGAATTCTCATATGCTTTAAGAGATGGGAACTGGTGACAAAGCACTTCCCACAAACCCCGCAACTGTGTGGTCGCCGTTTCCCGTGTGCATCCGCATATGACCAGTTGGATCGTAATTTCGGGCAAATTTCTTTCCACAAAGATGGCAACTGTAAGGCCGCTCTTCAGTGTGAATCGTCTAATGCCTAGCGAGATTGCCATAGGTGGTAATTTTTTTTCTTCACACGATGTGTGACCGCTCTCTAGTGTGAATCTTGATATGCCTAGCGAGATGGCCAACGGTAGTAAATTTTTCCCCACACACGCTGCAACTATGTGACAGCTCTCCTGTGTGAATCTTGATATGCCTAGCGAGATTGCCATTGGTGGTAAATTGTTCTCCACACACGCTGCAACTATGTGGCAGCTCTCCTGTGTGAATACATATATGCTGAGTGAGATGCTGAGTGAGATGACAAGTTTGGACAAATCTCTCTCCACAAACACGACACCTGTGTGGCTGCTCTCCAGTGTGAATCCTCATATGATTAGTGAGATGGGCATTGGTGTAAAATTTAAACATGTAGCTTTATTTCAGCATTGCTGCGAAGTCGCACACATTGTGATTACGTTATTAAGTTTCTTTTCATGGCGACAATAGATATTTATCCCGATTTTCTACCTACTTTTATATCTAATGCCAAAAGGCGATATCTACTGCAAAGCCAATGCAAATGGAAAGTATCAAGCCAATCGGTCATTTCGTTATCTATCGGAAACGATTTGCACACTTAGTGTGACAGTGACCATGACATTTGACCTAGCGACCCAATTTCAATAGGGGCCATCTACTGTCCAAGGCCAATGCATATGTGAAGTATCATACTTATTGTGACAGTGACCTTTGACCTAGTGACCCCGATTTCAATAGGTGTCATCTGCTGTCCATGGCAAATGCATATGTGAAGTATCAAGCTAATCTGTAAATTCGTTGACGAGTTATTGATCGGAAACGATTTTCACACTTAGTGTGGCAGTGACCTTGACGTTTGACCTAGTTACCCCAATTTCATCAGGGGTCATCTACTGTCTAAGGCCAATGCATATGTGAAGAATAAAGCCAATCGGTCAATTTGTTGACGAGTTATTGATCATAAAAACGAACTGGTCAACTGACATTCCGACCGACCGCCAGACAAACGGACCGACCGACATCCAGCAAAACAATATACCCCCTCTTCTTCAAAGGGGGGCATACTAAAGAAATAAATGTCGAAATCGTCATAGAACAAGGGCTGTTTGTAAAACATGCATGCCCCCCATATGGACTGTCAGTTGTAGTGGCAGCCATTGTGTAAAAACGTTTTTTGTCACTGTGACCTTGACCTTTGAACTAGTGACCTGAAAATTAGTAGGGGTCATTTGCCAGTCATTATCAATGCACCTATGAAGTTTCGTGATCCTAAGCGTAAGCATTCTTGAGTTATCATCCGGAAACCATTTTACTGTTTCGAGTCACTGTGACCTTGACCTTTGACCTAGTGACCTGAAAATCAATAGGGGTCATCTGCCAGTCATGATCAATGTATCTATGAAGTTTCATGATCCTAGGCCTAAGCATTCTTGAGTTATCATCCGGAAATCATTTTACTATTTCGAGTCACTGTGACCTTGAACTTTAACCTAGTGACCTAAAAATCAATAGGGGTCATCTGCCAGTCATGCTCAATTCACCTATGAAGTTTCATGATCATAGGCCTAAGCGTTCTTGAGTTATTATCCGGAAACCATCTGGTGGACGGACCAACGGACGGACCGACCGACTGACAGACCGACCGACCGACATGTGCAAAACAATATACCCCCTCTTCTTTGAAGGGGGGCATAAACAATACCAAAACCTGCATGAGTTTTATATCAATCTGTGGTAAAATGTGTATTCATTGGACATAAAAACAAAAACTGCATTTTAATCTGCATTGTTTTGACAAAAATACTGGATATACTGAGCTCCCTGTAGTAATCTATATCATGTATAATGGTTCTCATAATATCAGCCCTTCTGATTTGTTGCTAATGTAGTTACTATGCGCATGTCACTGTGCTTGTTATCCCCACGTTTTTCGGAGAAAAAGTGGGGATATTGTGGTGATGTGCGTCTGTCCGTCCATCCGTCCGTCTGTCCGTCATGGCCACCTGCTCCTCCTACACTATTAGGACTAGAACCTTGAAACTTACTTACATGGTAGCTATGAGCATATGTGCGACGGTGACAGTGACGGAATTTTGATCTGACCTCTGGGTCAAAAGTTATGGTGGTTGGGGCGGGGCCGGGTCAGAGATTTTCACTTATTTTTATGTCACCGGTATGGTGCATTGGCCATAACTTTTGCAATATTGATGATAGCGACTTGATATTTGGCATGCATGTGTATCTAATGCAGCTGCACGTTTTGAGTGCTTAAAGGTTAAGGTCAAGGTCATCCTTCAAGGTCAAAGGTCAAAAAAACAAATCCAAGGGAAGTAATAAGCTTTAAAGGGAGGTAAGTAATAAACCTGCTAAATGATATATAAAAAAAAAAAATTACATAAATCAAAGTTGCGCATAGAGTTACACAGCAGGTCGGGCTACAATAACCTCGTGAAGAGGCCAGTAGGACCTGTAAATAAACTCTAAAATAAAAAAAAAGAGTTACACAGTAGTGGCGCAGAGATGTATTTAGTATTCAATTGTTCGTGTTAACTCATCTGTGAAATGGTTTAGCTCATCCATCTAATGTTTATACAAGGGATTATAAAATATTGGCGCAAAGGGACACCTGTATATAAGAGAAGAGATAGAATGCAGTCAAGCATAAAAAGCATTAGAAACTCATGGAATAGAGCCTCAAGAATCTATAAAAGGGCTGAAACTTTCAATTTGTGCAATTACAATTTTAGACGCATTACTGAAAATCTGTCAAAATGTTCAAGTGTTCAAAATGTGAGAAACAATTTAAAGCAAGATGGACTTTGAACAGGCACATCAAAAACAGACATAGCAAATGTTCAGGTGTGAATAAACAATATCTTAACAAGATCACCAATTGGGCGGATCTTTATAAAGTAATATCCATGTGCATGAATCCTTTGCGATTATATGTTGATATTCAAATGTACAAGGCTCAAATATCTTACTGCATGTAGGATCGCCAGAATGAAAGCAAGAAATGTGAGAATTTTATGATGAGGACTTAACAAACTTCCTCTTTCAAACAATAAATTCATTTTCGATCGTATTTCAACTTATTGTGGCTCCGTAAATGTGTATCAAGTGTTCTTTTTTGGCTGAATTTCATTGGAATGTTTTTTCCCGGGTGTGGCACCTCATGTGCACCTTCAGGTATGATTTATTTGAAAAGCTATTGTCACATACGCTGCAACTGTGTGGACGCTCTCCCGTGTGAATCATATGACGAATGAGACTAGAACTGGGGACAAAGCCCTTTTAACACACCCTGCAACAGTGTGGACGCTCTCCCGTGTGAATCATATGCCGAATAAGACTAGAACTGGTGACAAAGCATTTTAACACACCCTGCAACTGTGTGGACGCTCTCCCGTGTGCATCATATGACGAATGAGACTAGAACTGGTGACAAAGCCCTTTTAACACACCCTCCAACTGTGTGGACGCTCTCCCGTGTGCATCATATGACGAATGAGACTAGAACTGGTGACAAAGCCCTTTTAACACATCCTGCAACTGTGTGGACGCTCTCCCGTGTGCATCATATGACGAATGAGACTAGAACTGGTGACAAAGCCATTTTAACAAACCCTGCAACTGTGTGGACGCTCTCCCGTGTGCATCAACATATGCCTAGTGAGGATGGAAATTTGAGTAAATCTCATTCCAAAAACATTGCAACTGTATGGCCGCTCTCTCGTGTGAATTCTCATATGCTCAGTGAGTTTGGAACTTGTAACGAAGCTCTTCCCACACACGCTGCAACTGTATGGCCGCTCTCTCGTGTGAATCCTCATATGCTCAGTGAGTTTGGAACTGGTGTCAAAGCACTTCCCACACACGCTGCAACTGTATGGCCGCTCTCTCGTGTGAATTCTCATATGCTTTGAGAGATGGGAACTGGTGACAAAGCACTTCCCACAAACCCTGCAACTGTATGGCCGATCTTCTCTGTGAATTCTCATATGCTTTGAGAGATGGGAACTGGTGACAAAGCACTTCCCACAAACCTTGCAACTGTGTGGCCGCTCTCCTGTGTGAATTCTCATATGCTCTGAGAGATGGGAACTGGTGACAAAGCACTTCCCACAAACCCTGCAACTGTGTGGCCGATCTCCTGTGTGAATTCTCATATGCTTTAAGAGATGGGAACTGGTGACAAAGCACTTCCCACAAACCCCGCAACTGTGTGGTCGCCGTTTCCCGTGTGCATCCGCATATGACCAGTGAGATCGTAATTTCGGGCAAATTTCTTTCCACAAAGATGGCAACTGTAAGGCCGCTCTTCAGTGTGAATCGTCTAATGCCTAGCGAGATTGCCATAGGTGGTAATTTTTTTTCTTCACACGATGTGTGACCGCTCTCCAGTGTGAATCTTGATATGCCTAGCGAGATGGCCAACGGTAGTAAATTTTTCCCCACACACGCTGCAACTATGTGGCAGCTCTCCTGTGTGAATCTTGATATGCCTAGCGAGATTGCCATTGGTGGTAAATTGTTCTCCACACACGCTGCAACTATGTGGCAGCTCTCCTGTGTGAATCCATATATGCTGAGTGAGATGCTGAGTGAGATGACAAGTTTGGACAAATCTCTTTCCACAAACACGACAACTGTGTGGCTGCTCTCCAGTGTGAATCCTCATATGATTAGTGAGATGGGCATTGGTGTAAAATTTAAACATGTAGCTTTATTTCAGCATTGCTGCGAAGTCGCACACATTGTGATTACGTTATTAAGTTTCTTTTCATGGCGACAATATATATTTATCCCGATTTTCTACCTATTTTTATATCTAATGCCAAAAGGCGATATCTACTGCAAAGCCAATGCAAATGGAAAGTATCAAGCCAATCGGTCATTTCGTTATCTATCGGAAACGATTTGCACACTTAGTGTGACAGTGACCATGACATTTGACCTAGCGACCCAATTCCAATAGGGGCCATCTACTGTCAAAGGCCAATGCATATGTGAAGTATCATACTTATTGTGACAGTGACCTTTGACCTAGTGACCCCGATTTCAATAGGTGTCATCTGCTGTCCATGGCAAATGCATATGTGAAGTATCAAGCTAATCTGTAAATTCGTTGACGAGTTATTGATCGGAAACGATTTTCACACTTAGTGTGGCAGTGACCTTGACGTTTGACCTAGTTACCCCAATTTCATCAGGGGTCATCTACTGTCTAAGGCCAATGCATATGTGAAGAATAAAGCCAATCGGTCAATTTGTTGACGAGTTATTGATCATAAAAACGAACTGGTCAACTGACATTCCGACCGACCGCCAGACAAACGGACCGACCGACATCCAGCAAAACAATATACCCCCTCTTCTTCAAAGGGGGGCATACTAAAGAAATAAATGTCGAAATAGTCATAGAACAAGGGCTGTTTGTAAAACATGCATGCCCCCCATATGGGCTGTCAGTTGTAGTGGCAGCCATTGTGTAAAAACGTTTTTTGTCACTGTGACCTTGACCTTTGAACTAGTGACCTGAAAATTAGTAGGGGTCATTTGCCAGTCATTATCAATGCACCTATGAAGTTTCGTGATCCTAAGCGTAAGCATTCTTGAGTTATCATCCGGAAACCATTTTACTGTTTCGAGTCACTGTGACCTTGACCTTTGACCTAGTGACCTGAAAATCAATAGGGGTCATCTGCCAGTCATGATCAATGTATCTATGAAGTTTCATGATCCTAGGCCTAAGCATTCTTGAGTTATCATCCGGAAACCATTTTACTATTTCGAGTCACTGTGACCTTGAACTTTAACCTAGTGACCTGAAAATCAATAGGGGTCATCTGCCAGTCATGATCAATGTACCTATGAAGTTTCATGATCATAGGCCTAAGCGTTCTTGAGTTATTATCCGGAAACCATCTGGTGGACGGACCAACGGACGGACCGACCGACTGACAGACCGACCGACCGACATGTGCAAAACAATATACCCCCTCTTCTTTGAAGGGGGGCATAAACAATACCAAAACCTGCATGAGTTATATATCAATCTGTGGTAAAATGTGTATTCATTGGACATAAAAACAAAAACTGCATTTTAATCTGCATTGTTTTGACAAAAATACTGGATATACTGAGCTCCCTGTAGTAATCTATATCATGTATAATGGTTCTCATAATATCAGCCCTTCTGATTTGTTGCTAATGTAGTTACTATGCGCATGTCACTGTGCTTGTTATCCCCACGTTTTTCGGAGAAAAAGTGGGGATATTGTGGTGATGTGCGTCTGTCCGTCCATCCGTCCGTCTGTCCGTCATGGCCACCTGCTCCTCCTACACTATTAGGACTAGAACCTTGAAACTTACTTACATGGTAGCTATGAGCATATGTGCGACGGTGACAGTGACGGAATTTTGATCTGACCCCTGGGTCAAAAGTTATGGGGGTTGGGGCGGGGCCGGGTCAGAGATTTTCACTTATTTTTATGTCACCGGTATGGTGCATTGGCCATAACTTTTGCAATATTGATGATAGCGACTTGATATTTGGCATGCATGTGTATCTAATGCAGCTGCACGTTTTGAGTGCTTAAAGGTTAAGGTCAAGGTCATCCTTCAAGGTCAAAGGTCAAAAAAACAAATCCAAGGGAAGTAATAAGCTTTAAAGGGAGGTAAGTAATAAACCTGCTAAATGATATATAAAAAAAAATACATAAATCAAAGTTGCGCATAGAGTTACACAGCAGGTCGGGCTACAATAACCTCGTGAAGAGGCCAGTAGGACCTGTAAATAAACTCTAAAATAAAAAAAAAAGAGTTACACAGTAGTGGCGCAGAGATGTATTTAGTATTCAATTGTTCGTGTTAACTCATCTGTGAAATGGTTTAGCTCATCCATCTAATGTTTATACAAGGGATTATAAAATATTGGCGCAAAGGGACACCTGTATATAAGAGAAGAGATAGAATGCAGTCAAGCATAAAAAGCATTAGAAACTCATGGAATAGAGCCTCAAGAATCTATAAAAGGGCTGAAACTTTCAATTTGTGCAATAACAATTTTAGACGCATTACTGAAAATCTGTCAAAATGTTCAAGTGTTCAAAATGTGAGAAACAATTTAAAGCAAGATGGACTTTGAACAGGCACATCAAAGACAGACATGAAATTCAACATATTTATTGTTGTATACATGTAAAAGATTGCGATAGAAAATTTCTGAGACGCTACTTTTTAGTCAACCATTTAACCTCAAAACATAACTTTTCCAAAACAGAAGCAAGAAGATCGGCTATAAGAGAGCATGTTCAGCCATCTCATAAGTCTTTCCAATTAGGATGGCATCTACATAATTGACTTCAGTGAAGTTGATTCATTATTAGATTTGTTAGGAGAGCAGGATGAGGAGGAAAAATAAGGGTAAAGATTTTCACTCATTTTTTAGGTTATTTTACATGAACTTCTTCATTTCTACATTGAATTACTTCAAATTTATACTGAACATCTCTTATGACAATACGGTCAATCTCAACTATGCATGGCCCCATTACTAACCCTGGGACGCCCCTGTGTCAAACATGCGGCGTGGGGATACGCGTCGGCCTCTGCCGCGCCATTTCTAGTTTTTAAAATAGTATTTAAAAGGAAAAACAAATCTCTTGCTCTAGTTATTTTTAAAATATTTTTACATTTCATTATAAAATAAGGGGCATATAACACATTTGATAAAGCTACTATTTTTCCATAAACAAACTAAGATACTAGTGAGTTACGTAATTTAAAAATCATAGCATCCCCTGGAGTGAACACAGGTACTTGAACACTTTTGTTTGGTCCTTATATATATAATAAGAGAATATATATATTAGAACCAAAAACATTTGTTCAAGTACCTGTGGGAATAAACATGACCTTCTTTCCAATGAACACCGGAAATCATAAGATTGAGAATGATCGTCGTTAAAGTCAAGGATATTATAAACAATCAAATAAATAAAAACTTCTAAAAAATGAAAAGCATGAACATTCCAGCACTTCTTGAGGGTTTTACTCTAAAGTCACCATACTATTAGGTGGGCCGATACTATGAGAATAAGGGATACGTACGTCCCAGTAACAGGAAGGGCCAATAGCTGGGACCTCTTTTCCAATACTAACCTTAAGCTGAAACAAGGAATCTGAAAAAAAAATCAAAATTAAAGTTTATCAACATCATGAAATGGTTTCAAACTGAAAATTAAACAAGAGCTGTCAGAGGACAGCGCGATCAACTATTCGAGTGCTTGACAATATAACGTAAGCCATCATGAAGAGGGGGGTATAATGTCATGTGGGTGTGTGGTAATTTAATAGATGATGTTTCCAAAAAAAATTGTTTTTTGGGGGGAGGGGGGATTCTGGGTGGTGCGTGGGGATAGTTTGGGTGGAGTCCATTGTGGTATGTCAGGTAAGTGTTGTTTTGTCAAAGTATGAATCAAATCTGATCTTAAATAAAGAAGTTATGGCAATTTAAGCAAAATTTATTAATCTGACCTTGAGCGTCAATGTCATTCAAAGGTCAATGTCAAACAAAACTTGCCAGGTACAGTAACATCATGATGGTAAGAAAGTATTTGAAGTTTGAAAGCAATAGCCTTAATACTTAAGAAGTAAAGTGGATCTAAACACAAAATTTAACACAATATTCAAAGTTACAAACACAAAAAGGGCCATAATTCCTACAAAATGTTTGATACAGTTGTCTGCTCTTGTTTATAGTTGGGGTCATGTTGGTAAAGAAGTATGCAAAATATAAAAGCAACATGTAAAGGGACATAGAAAATATTTGAGGTGGTACGCAAACTTAAACATAGAAAATCTTTGTGAAAAAAGGGTCATAATTCTTACAAAATGCTTGATACAGTTGTCTGCTCTTGTTAATAGGTTGGGGTCATGTTTGTAAAGAAATATGCAAAATATAAAAGCATGAAAATATTTGAGGTGGTACTCAAACTTTAACATAGAGTTATCAATTATATGCATATTCTAAGTTGAAAAAGGGCCATAATTCTTTAAAAAAAATGCTTGATACAGTTGTCTGCTCTTGTTTATACGTTGGGGTCATGTTGGTAATGAAGTATGCAAAAAATGAAAGCAATATGTCAAGGGACATATTTGGGGTGGTACACAAACTTTAACATTTGCATGCTCTCACTCACGCTCACGCTAACGCCGACGCCGGGGTGAGTAGGATAGCTCAACTATATATTTTTCATATATAATAGTCGAGCTTAAAAAAATAATGATGTTGATTTTATTTACAATAATGCTTATCATTATATACTTCTATACATTATACTACTATTATTTAATCATCACTTTTTCAATATAAGATTTTAAAATAAACAAGTATATAGGATCTGGCACGAGTTGTCATATCATAACATATTTTATGAAACGAGTTCAGGAATTTTGTTAGTAATCGAGCCTTTGGCTTTCACTAACGAATTTCCTGGACAAGTTTAATAAAATATGGTATGATTTGACAACCGGTGTCAGATCGTTTTTATCACATGCTTTTAAATGAGCAAATTAAATAAATATTTACGCAAACATAATGATAAATCCTGGGGTGGGGGTTAACTTCCTATATACGGGTATATAGGGGTGTGCCGATTTTATGGGGGGTGTTTTTCGACTAAAATTAAAGATATGGGTATGGTTTTGAGCATCTAAGTATAGATATGGGTATTGAAATCAGAAATTTGCTTGTATATAAATGCATATAGATTTGAAAGTATCAGTATCAAAATAGGTATGATAAATGTCATTCTTGTATATAAATGGGTATCAAAAAGTAAATTTCAGTAGCGGGAAAGATATAATAGCAAATTCAATAAATATACTGCATTGATATGAAAGAGATTACAATTTTAGTATGAAATGTGTCCACTTTATCAAATTCTCGTATTTAAATGGGTCCAGTTTATCAAACTTCTTGTTTTGAAATGTTGAAATGGGTCCACTTTCTCAATGGTATCGTATACAAATGGGTATGCTTTTTCAAAAATCTTGTATCAAAATGGGTCTACTTTATCAGAGTTCAGGTATAAAAATGGGTCACATTTCGGAAGTCTCAGCGGGACACCCCTACCCTAAAATTTGGCAAGTTACCCCCCCCCCCCGGGAAGTGTAAGATAAAAAATATATGCAATGGTTATATTACATGGAAA